>NW_023603274.1:0-36135 GCF_014898055.3 Talpa occidentalis | reverse complement strand
TGATGCTCAATATTCAGGTTACCACAATAATTGGCCACATTGTTTAAATTGCAGTAATTAAACTAGCTTCTATAAAACATTACACTTAATTTATAGAATATTAGTTTAGTTTTAAAATGTTTTGAAGTGTTGTGCGTTAGGTTATATGTAGGTCAGTATATTCCATCTTCAACACTTACTGTTTATTAAAAAAAAGCATATTACACTGCATTTTAAACAATCTTACATTTATATTGAGAGTTCTATTTTTGCATGTGTTGTTTTATTGTGAGATTATAACTTGATATATGTTAAGTAATAGGTATATACTTAGACTATACAATTGTTAAAGCTGATAAAGTAATTAAAATTGCAGATATAGAGCCGTATTTCAAAACTATTCTACTGGTTTCACATCTACAAGATTTTAAATTTTTTTCCTAATGCATTATGAAGTGATGAAATAGATACTGTTGTAGCTTTTTTAACCTTTTTACACAACTGGGGCATCATTAACAATTTCAAGATGATAATTATTAAATCACCCCTATGAGTCACATAAAGTTGCTTTTTTGTCTAAAAGCATAAAACTTTTGCCTAGGGGATAGTTTATTTGATGAGAAATATCTTTCCTTTCATTTTGATTTCAATTAATTTGCCCTACTTCTTCGCTAAACCATTGAATAAACCTTCATCCCATATCTCAACCCAATTTACTTACATCTTCTTTACTACAATTTCCATTTCAAGAATCCTAGAAATGGCAGTTCCTTGAGTAGAAAAAAGCTCACGAAATCTAGACTATTATCTCCGTGAACTCTAACATATTTACAAGTAGTAATGGTTTCAGTATTACCCCATTATTTTCCTCTGTGGCAGCTTTTTTTAGCCACGAACTCATGCCAGACTGCAGAGTTTATAGATAGTAAGTTTTGTTAGATTTTATGTGCATAAAGAGTTGAAAGGGAAGTATTCAACAACTCCTGTGAAAATAGATTGCTTCCAGAGATTTGTATTAGAAAACATGGTCCCAGCAGAAGGACTGCAGGTCACAGAGAGGTCTGTTCAGTCAAGCCTGCGTATTTAAAGTGTTACCAGCTGACATGAAGGAGAGTGATGCAGGAGAAAATAGAGCAGTCAGATAATTATTAGAAGATGGGATAGCAAAAATGATTGGGGAGCACAGAGCCGTGTTAGAGAGCCTCGGCAGGAATTGACGGCTGTATAAAAGTTAAAAACAACCCAGACCTTGAAAAGAGAAGTCATAATGCGAGAAACCAATTTTAGAAACTGAAGGAAAAGTGTTGGTGTTCAAAAAAGATATACCAAATCACCAGGAGACAAAAAGGGAGTGGGGAAAAAATTGAAAGTACAGTTGACCTGTTAGGAGGTCATAGATTTTCTTTCTCAGCCCCATGCCCTGAAGTGTACTGGGTTTAGAACCAAAAGTAAATGCCTTATTTGAAATCTGAAGGGAATTAAAAATGCAGCACTGTGTTCTCTCTTCTGTTTTTAGTTTGCAGCCTCTGGGCAACTGCCAACCACCAGCAAAAAGCTCCCTATCTCAGGGTATATAATTCTGGTACAAAATAGGCAGCGAGTACAAATGAGACCTTGACAGGAACTTCTATATTTACACGAATCTGGTTCCCTGTTCTGTGTGTGTTGAGTTGGAAACACAGTGACTTGTTTAGACTTCAGGAGTGATGATTTGTGTTGTCTAAGAGTTTAGAATTAATATGCTCATAGAAAAGATTTAGGTATCCTTGAAAAACTACCAAATCTCTTCCCAGTGGATGGTTAATAGTCTTAAAAACTAAAAAATGTGCTATCAAAAGCATTTTTAATGTTTCAATATTTGAATGTTCAGGGAATGGTATGAATCTTGCAATGAAAATGGAAATCAGCAAATAACTGACATAAGTTTTCAAAGTAATTCTTTTTAAAGATTTATTTATTTATTAAGAACTAGGGTACAGGCCAGAGGTGCGGGGTTGAGAGGATTCACCAGAGAAAGAGTGGGGAACAGAACAGGCAGATGACTGGAACACACTGCTGAGGGAGCAACAGGCGAGACAGCAGAGGTCTGCTGCGCCATGTGGGTTGCTCCCTGGCTGGCTGGGGATTGAACTCATGCTGCAGAGGCTGCAGATAGCTTCAGAATGCTGTGCTTAATCCCTTCTGCCATCAGGCAAGCCTGAAAGTAATCTTGATTGTAGATAATGCCCCTCATCAGTCAGGACAACTTTTATTTTCTATTTCATGGTCTCCTGCTGGTTGCTCATCCTCATTTGAACTCCTGCTAACCAGCACCATTAGATAACAATATGTATAGGACAACTGTGTTTCATACAGTCATAGCATCTGCTCTTTGAAGGGCTACTCTGCATTTCTATTTTAATTCTCTAATTCAGAAAGTGGTTGAAAACATGTGTCTATGTTCTGGAACCTAATGAGTTTGTGATAAATTTAGCTTGTGTGTGTGTGGGGGGGTGGGGGGTAGTGTTTGAGAGAGAGAGAAAGAGAGAGAGAATTAACTGCCATTGAAGAAACATTGTTTTGTTTCTTCTTTTCACTTCAGAAATAATGTGAAAATTAGGAAAATAAAAAAAACAAAATAAAGGTGCACAAAAAGACAAGATAGCAAGACAGACAAAAAAATCAATCTATATGCATTTGAAGCTCTTGACACAAACACCTGATAGAAAACAAATGGTAGGTTTACTTGAGAAATGCTAAGTAGAAATCAGGATGTCATTTCATTATCTCTGTCAAAACTTGATAGAGGCAGGCAAGCAATTAAGGCACCATAACCCTCAGACCTTAGCAATGGCAGCAGAGAGAGACAAGCTGATGGGTCACCTAGAACTTATCCTAAAACTCCTGAGAGGAAGAGATTTTTTTATAATATTTATTTATTTATTCATACAAGCACCAGGTATAGTCAGAAGCGCGGGGGGTGAGAGAATTCACCAGAGCCAGAGTGGGGAACAGAACAGGCAGACAGACGAAATACACTGCTGAGGGGAGCAGCGGGTGGCAGGAGAGTTCTGCACGCCATATGAGACCCTCACCAGCGGCCGAGGATCGAACCAGCGCTGCAGAGGCTGCGGACAGCTTCGCAACCCAGTGCTCAACTGCTGCGCCACCAGGGGAGGCCTTAGGAAGAGATTTTTAAGGTTAAGATAGTAGCTCAGCAGTAGCTATTTATGTCAACATCAGGTAGGGTGTTCTTATTTGAATAGGAGACTCTGATGCATGGTTGTTTAAAATTTGGATTTCAGGTGAGAATAAATTTATTTACAGGGCTGACTTCATTCAGTTTATTAAACTTGTAAATAGCATTTATCCATAATTTGCTTATCAAGTAAGTGCATAAACATATACTTACATAAATGCACCTGTGCACCAAAAAAAGAGATTTCTTTCTTTCAGCATTTAGTTCTCATGAAAAGATGTAGAGTTGAAATATTATGGAATATTACTACATATAATTATAAGGAAAAACTGAAGATGGGAGTCACATGCTTTCTTCCTTTGTATAAAATATTCTTTACCTTTCATAAGCAGATGAAGTATAAAAGTATTAATCAAAATTTTCCAAGAGAATACTAATATTGGAATTTTTCAGGTTTGATTTTCAATGCAAATGTTAGGCAGTTACTATCAAACATCGGTGTCTCTTTTTTTGGTTGTTGACCCATGTTTCTCATTTTATATATGTGACTAGATGAATCAAGTATTTCATCTGTCTGAGGGGTGGAAGCTGAGCTTGATTGAAGCACTGAGGTAGTCAAGTGAACTTCCAATCTTTGTATAAGCCACACCCTTAAAAGGTTTTTCTAAATATTGATTTCAATTTCTCTTCTAATCCTTAATAACTATGTTGTAAACTTAGGTCATTAGTTATGAAAGATCCTAGAAAAGATAACATGTTATTCTAGAGAAAATCCACTATTATGAAAGAATGATTTAACGCCCTATTGAGAGTAAAGATGGATATTCATCTATACATATAGACCACTTATCCTGTGTCAGTAGTTAATACTGCTTTATCTACACTCTGATAGTAGTACTTATAGCAATCCCATCTCTGCTAGGGAAAAAGGGAAAATCAATTAGAGGCAGTTGTTAAAATGACTCTTATTATCTCTTAACTTGAATGAAGTAATAAAAATGTTACCATTCAAATTGTAGAAAATCTTATTTCCTAGGTTGGTAATGTTTGGTCAGATATAAGTTATCGACTAGTATGACTTGACATGTTAAAAACATTAGTTTATTAAGTTCATGTTCATGATCTAAATTAGCAGGAAGCAACCTGAAAACACGTGTGAAAATGTCTACAACTCAGTCATGGTAGCACTCTAATTTCTCAAACTGCATTTGATTTCTGAATATATTCTTTTATGAGTAAAGTCAATAATGATATGATTGTCTTTTTAGACTAATGAGTGTTTAGATCGTTAACAATACAACTAGATGAGTTCTCTAAAGATATCAAGATGAGTATAGGTAAGAATAATACAAATATTTCAAACACTAATTTTTTTTCTTACTAAGCTACTACAGTAAGCAATTGTGTTTATTTGACACTTGATGTACTTACTATATGGGTGAATATGGATTAAATTGGCAGCACAAGCAGTGACTTTTCTAGTCCATTATACACCAGTCAGAGGTTGCACATATAGTACCAATTTTCAACAACAGTAACATAATTAAGTATAGAGGGATGTCAATGTAAAATCTATGATATTTCTACCTCAAGCTCTTGTGCTGTATTCCTGAGGATTTTGACATCTCTGTAGTCAACTTTTTTATTATTATTATCCTCTTTGGCTTTGATTTTAATTACAAAGCTAAGCCTGTCAGAACAGAAATGGTTTATAATGGTTTGACCATACTGAATTATTTACATTTCCTAATCCATCCTCATGTAACATGACCAGCTTGCTTTGCAAAACAGATCAAAATTTAATTTCTTTGAATTGTCTTTCTGTATTGACTTTGGTGTGCTCTTGGTTAAGCAGCGATCTTTTCTGAGAAATGTTGCAACATTTTAAGCAAATCAATTACCTTCCTGTAATGCAATAATATTACAATATGCAGGCAACCATATCTTCCATTGTACATGACAAAGTCGATTTTATGAAGCTGTAAACATTCATATCAATGCTATTTAGTCTGTAGTAATACAATTTGAAAAGGAGATATTGGCCAAGTTCTGTTAATATATTATCTGAAAAATCTCAATATGCCAGGAGCTCCCTGAAAATCACATATACACATTTCAAGTTTAGAGGTTAATTAAAGAGTAGGAACTATGTGAGGGAGTATTGATATGATAATAAAATAAATTTTGAGTCTTTATTTTTTACACTAGAAAATTACTTCATTCAAGAAACAGATTTGCTATTCCCTCTCCAAAGTGTGTTAAATATTCTTGGACTGAAGTTCCAGGTATACAGTCTGCCTGTATTTCTTTATATATTTTCTGACATGTCTTGGTGGAAATGCTTGCCTAATTTATTATCTTTAGATATAAAATTGATTATGATGTTTCTTTGTTTAAAAACTACCAACAACTTTCCACTGAACATAAACCAGAATGCAAGTATCTTCACATGACACCTGGACCCACATAACTCACCCAGCTTTGTCTTGTCTCCAAATTTTTCTTGCCACTATTCAGTTTTCCTCAAATATGTTAATTACTATCTCAAGCACTTTGTATTTGCTATTCTCTTGGAATGCTCTTCTTTACAGCTACCTTCCATTCATCATCATGAACATCAATTTAAATGATACTGCCTCTGAGAAATCACTTCCTACCCACCCTTTCTTATACTTGTACCCTCCCTAGTGCTTAAATTTCTTTATATTATTATTCTCTCATTTTCTTAAGGACATTTGACATTATTTGAATTTATTGGTGATTCTGCTTTTTTTTTTAACTGATGAAAACAAGGACATTGACTTGTTCACTTTTATATCCTTAGCACCTGTTACTGTACACCTGGGAGATTTTCAATAACCATTTGTTGACAGAAGAACAGAATGGAATGAATACATATTCCAATTAAGCATTTGCAGACATCATTACCCGAGGTCAGAGATAGAATCAGTTGTCAGTTGGAAGGAACAATTCTCTCCTGTCACCTCAATGCAATAAATGCATTTTGATGATATTGACCTTTATATAGAAACCTCATTCTCTATTCCAACTGCTCTTATTCTGCAGAGAGATAAACGATCCAACCTATAATTTTATTAAAGAATAAACCTTATTTGGAAAATAGTCCTAGACATTACCTGTACTTGATGCAATCACAAAATCAGTTATATAATATTGCTTTCTGCTAGAAAATCAATATTGTTTGACTATTATCACAAAGACATTGGTTTCCTTTTATATAATTAAGAATTCCACGTAATCAGATTGTTCTTATTAGAATGACAATACTTACAAGATTTTTGTCTTAGACGTTCACAGTAACTCCCTTTTATTCAGTCAGTGGTGGTTTAAATGTTGTTCTGGCAATATATCATTATTTTTCACAGCAAATTGCCTGAGATCTTACGCAGTAGCTTTGAAATTACTGCTTGTCGTCACCACTATATACAACCACATAAACAGTATGTGGTTTGTACAGTACATCATTTTTCTTGTTTATATTCAGCAAGCTCTCAGTGCTACACACTAACACCAGCTGTTTAAAAATGACAGTAGTATTTTATCTCTCACTACCACTACTGAAATTCTTTATGTAGAAAAGTTTTTTTTTTTTTTCAAACAGTGTTTGTGGCTGAATGATGATAAAGGTTGATATGATAAAAAGTGGTATATATTTTAGGATTCATTTGCAATGTAAAGTAAAATGTAAATTGAAAAATTACAGAAAAAGTCAAGTTTAGGGAAAGTCAGATTCCATATTTATATTTAAGTCTATTATATTATCAAGACATATATGAAAGACAGGATAAATTTATCTCTGAGGTTGTTCAAATTAATTCTTAAACTAGTATAGGCCTGTGTGTGTCACATATAAAAATCTAAAGCAAGTGTTTAAATATCACAATATGTTTATGGATGACTCTCTTCTGTGTTTTATATCTCACTTTCTGCTACTTTCTTCTTAAATGATTTCCTTTCTTCAAGAGAAAACAAACTCTTCAAGGACAAAGACCATATCTTTCATGTCAAATACAGCATCTATAAAGATAGCTGTCATCTAACTGAAAACAGAATAACTTCCTTGAAACTATTTTCTGTTTCAAAGGCAAACAAACTTGCTTTCACTAAACATGAATACAGAGTTAGAAAATACAAGCCTTTGTATCTCGCTGGTACTTAGATACAGAATCATAGCACTTAGGTAAGAGACAAATCAATTAACACAACAATGGGTCAGAAGGTAGAATTCAAGGTTATTATCATCCAAATGTTTCACATAAAAAAAGTGTGATTCTACAGAGATTGAGGAACTTTGAGATTTTCAAACATTCTATGTGAAGACATAACATCATCATGTGTTTTACATATTGAATTTAAAGGTTGCATACCTGAAACCCTTATATATTTTTAATTATTTATTTATTTATGCATACAAGAGCTGGGGTATAAGCCAAAGGTTCAGGGGATTACGAGAGAGGATTCACCAGTGACAGAGTGGGGAGCAGAACAGGCAATCTACTGAAATACACTGCTATGGGGAGCAACGGGCGAGACAGGAGAGTTCTGCTGCGCCATGTAGGTCAACTCCCTGGCCAGGGATCAAACTTGTGCTGCAGTGGGTGCAGATAGCTTCATTGTGCTGAGACTTAACCCCTTGTGCCACCAGGGAGGCCCCTGAAATTCCAGTATTTTAAACCAATATTATTTCAATAAAAATTTAAAAAATATATTTTATTCTTTAAACAAATATCTGAAACTCACTAAAAAGTAAAATGCATTTAATTTTTTTACTTATTAAGTGGTAGTTCTTTATATATGGTTGTGAAGAAAAGCCACATAGTATTTGAATTCAGAAAATCATATGCATTTTATAGATAATTGTATTTTTTCATAATAACTAGAGACCTGATTCATCTCCTAGGTTCCACTTGCTCAACTAGTCCTCCTAAATATACAGCAAAAATTTCAGTTGACTTAGCATTTCCTGAGACAGTCACATAGACTTTACTCCAGTTCTAATTTATCCTACACAGTAAAAAGTTATAGTGATGAAAATAAGAAAGCTTTTATATTATAGTTACTTAATTGAAAATTTCCAAATTACATTAGTCACATATGTATCATATTTTGAAGTATTTGAATGTATCATACACACATATATATATATTTATTTAAATTGCGTATATTTACATGAAAAACCTTCAACTATGTCCCTTTGGTGGTTCAAGGTTCTTTGAAGAAACATTGACTCTCTATGTATTTTAATTATCCATTCAAAAAATATAACCTGTATCTTCTATGACTAAAGGATTTTTATAGACAATGCTGTCTTGAATTTCCATTGTGTAAATGGAAATGTTGTATCTCTTTTAGGTGGCACCAACTTTTCCCAGAGATTTCTTAACCATCCATTTATCAAGATCTAATCTCATGTTTCTCCAAGCAAGGAAAACAGACATTCAAAATCTATTTAATGCATTATGAGAGAACCTCGTAGATTGTCATTCAGGATCCATTTAATCTCAGTTTATATCCAAGCTAATGAAATTAGATGTGTTATCTCTCCACCAAGCAGGCCAGGAAAAAGTGACTAGACAGAGGAGGGAAATAGAGAAATTTAAAACATCAGTAGTAAAAGTGATAACTCAGAGGGAAGAGAACAACATACTATAGGGAAATTGTATGTCTTTCAAAAGCATGTCTGTCTGGAGAAGAGACAAAAAACCTTGTAGACTTCATCTGCACCTCTGAGTTTATCATAGTTGCCACAGACAAATAAATTTAGGAGTCTTACATAAATTATAGATTAATGTGGAAAAATTAGTCTATAGCCTGGAGAGTATGGATTATCTTTTATTTAACATATTCTATGGAGAAAGCCATAGATAAAATAGTATATTTCAGAAATGTTTATAAGAAAATTAGATATACTTAAAAGTTTGGACCTTAAAGTGATTCATTTACCTGCAAAAATTCTATTTTCTAGAATTAACATTTACGTGAGGCATGTTATTTTAATATTTTTTATAAGTCGAAACACACCATCTATTCATTTGAGTATAAACAGCAATTAAAGGTTGTGTGGCATGTAGGTTTCCAATAATGTTTAGCTAAATTGCTGAGATGAATATTTTGGAGTTTCATATTTTGTAGGTGAAAGCCAGTTGCATTATCAGTAGATTTATATGATTTGGTATACTAATTCTATAATGCTAGAAAATAAATGAGGATATACTAATTTTTTCCCTCGATTGTGACTAACTAGAATTAGAGGGATTTTTTGGGAAATGCTATTTGTCTGCTTGATTATGTGAAGGCCAGAACTGATGTTTTTCTGTATGTTGTATCTTTATATAGAAGAAATTATAAGCAGAAACTATAGTAAATGAAAAGCCTGTCTTATATCCCTTGGAAGGCAGCTAGAAGATAAACAACTTAGTGTTTAACAAGAGCTATCTTCATCTTTGTATGTAGTGGAGGGATGATTATTCTTGGGAACATGGTTCTTCTTAAAAAAAACAAAACTCCCATATTTGGTATCTACTACTCAATGACCAGGTACAATCAATCATTGAGTGGCTGTTTAAATTGCATTCATATGATTCTATCTACAGTCTTATTATTACAGAAATCAAAGAGCTAAGGTTTTTCTTAAATCTGGATTCTGAAACCTTCCAGAAAATGAACACATGCATGCACAGACACAATTTTGATTTCTCTAAATTTTTTGGACCTTTTGCTTCCATTTCTCTTTATATTATTTTCAAAGGAAGAGAATGTAAAATACCAGTGAATGTGGAAAAACAATACTTCTCTGAGCAGCTTGGGAAATAATTAAGTATGGTGATGATTTATTCTTCCAATAACCATTCTTGAGGTATGGACACAGTTTCAGGTACTTTAAATATATATACTTCCGTTTGGTTTGTGGTGGTGAGGCCTAACTACAAATAAATCATGAAACATGAGAGCAAGTTAATGGCAGCATAACTAATACTTTACTATCAGTTGATTTATTTAACCCCATGTGAAAAACTTCAGTTTTCACCCACTCAGGAATACTAATGTGAAGAAACTGGATATAGAATAGTCTCATTGCTCTATTTTTAAGGTATGATTGAGGAACAAAGCAGAAACTGAGCCACATGGGAATTAGAGAAATCAAACCTGCATATAAATGTTAGAAAAGAGATGAAGATAAATGAATTGGTAGGAAACAGGTTATAATAAACAATTTAGAAAACTCAGGAAGGTGAAAGGAGTGATAAAGGTAAAAGAATAAAGACAGATAGTCTAGAGAGACATGAATGTGTCTGATCTCAGAAGCTACGCAGAGTTGGGCCTGGTGAAAACTTGAATGAGAGAGAGGCATGAACATGCCAGACTAAAAAGTAAGACTTGGATATAAGGATAAAGCAAAATGAAAGCAAAATTGAGGTGTTCAGAACTGATCAGAGTGACAAAGGGTTTTGTAAATTGAAGTAGCAATAGTGCAGTGTGCTGCTGGATAAAACACACAAGAAGGTCCTAGGGATTCTGAGCTGAAATTAAAATATCTCCTGCTATTGTCATAATAGAGTCATTAATAGTAGGTGATGCTTAACTGATAATCAGCATTTGTTGGACAAGATTTCAAAACCTGGCACAAATCTGCAATGTGGATTAAATGGAATTTTGGTATTTCGCTTTACTCTAACACATGGAAACTGAATAACTTCATTTCCTAAATATTCATTATTTTTTCTTAAAAATGTGTTCAGACCATAACTCACCATTCTGCTAATAGATAATTAATATGCTAAAATAAAAAATTATTGAATATGTGTCTATTCTAGTAATATTTATACTTGTGGAAATATCTAACTACTATCATTTTTAAAACAGCATTTTTTTTTAATTTTAAAGAGATAACATGCACATAGCAGTTAAAAACAAAGTTTTAGAATCAACCTGCCTGAATTAGAAAGCTATCTTAACTCATACCAACTGCAGCTTTAGAGTAGATGTTCAAACTCTGCCTTATAAGTAAATAAAAATGTGAATACTGCTACTGCTACTACTTATCTCACAGACTGGTATGAAGATTCATAGTTAGTATTAGTTTCCAGATTTAGCAAATCAATAAAATGAAATAACCCAGCTAATTTTGTATTTAAGATAAACAGCAAATATATTTTTGTATATGTAAGTGGTTAAGATGCAACCTATGAAGCTATCCGCAGCCACTGCGGCACGATTTTCATCGCCGGGCAGGGAGCTACCCACATGGCACAGTAGACCTCTCCTGATTCTGCCACTGCTCCCTTCAGCAGTGTATTTCAGTCGATCCACCTGTTCTGTATCCCTCTCTGTCTCTGGTGAATCCCCTCACTCCCCATCTAAGAAGAATCAATGTTATTTCAAGTTTACACGGGGATAAATTGTAGAATGCACAAGTTTCTTGATAGTGTCAAGGAAGGGAAAATTTCCCCCATCCCTTTCAGTACTTCTGGGTGATCTAATCAAATTGACATAAGGTAGATTAACCTGGAGGAATAAGCCCCATTTCAAATGCACAGAGGACCCTTAGATACAGGACCTAGAGATATGACAGAACCTTCTGTTTGTATATCCCGCTTAGACAAAAAATAATCGAAAGGGTGGAAAGTTAGTAGATTAGTGAAGAAGTAACATTGTTTTTACATTTTTTTTTAGCCTCAATTCCCTGTCTGTGGTAATTAGGATGTTCCCTAAACTTCCAATACTGAAAGAACATTTTTACAGTGGGGGATTTTTCAACTGCTTATAGGGTCAAACACTGTTACAATGTTCTTTTTAGCACCAGCTGTCTACACGTGTAGTTAATTCAAAATGTCAAAAAGGCACTTTTTGAGGTGGCTGGAAACTGAATCCATCCAATGATGTTTGCCCAGATAGAGATTTACTGAGTTTAGTCCCTAGTCTATTGTCAGTAACTGTTCTCTTTATGGATACAGTGCATTGTAACAACAGAAGGAATTATTTGTAACTAGGCCACATAATTACTAAAGTAAAAAAAAAAGTCCACAGGTGCAGAGAATGATAATATTAATGATAATAATAATAAACATCTCCTTACCAACACCCTGCAGAGTGCAAAGCTGTGTGCTGCTAGATTCAGGGAATATAAAAAATGCAGTTCTTACCCTTGACAACTCTACAATATACTGGAAAAAAAGAAGTTCAAAAAAGCTATACTATAAGATAATCCAAATGCCCTAAAGTTGTACTTTGGGAGTCAGAGATCACATTGAAAATACTTGACACTGCAATGAAAAATTTATACTGAAAAATAATTGATACTTAGTCTCTTTTACCAGGCAAATGATCTTATTGCAGTTTCACTGGAGACAATTGCAAGTGACAGTCATTGGTGTAGTTTTAGAGCCTGTTCAGTGACAGCACACAGTGGGTGTTCAATTAGCATGTACTAAATTCCAAAAAGAATCTATGAATCATAAGACAGTAATGGACCTTACTTGGCTATTAGGGTAGCAGAGAGAGCATGTAATTCATTTTTGCTTGACACTAACAAAGTGTCCTTTTGCTTTCCTGAGCAGCGAATAAAATGTATAAAACTGCTCTCGATGATTATTTAGAGTTCTCTCTATCTGTTCTTTTCTATTTTTAAGTAGGTAGTAATTTATGTTTAAAAAGGAAAGAGATTTGTTTTCATTATATATAACTTGTCACCTCTAGCTTGTTTAAAAGCAAGACACATCACTACATACATTTGTATTATCATTAAAATTTATTGATTTATTGGCATCAATCTATGTAAAATGCTATTTGTATTAATTAATTGATGTAAAGCAATTCTTGGCAATTATTCTTGTGATTAGGATTTTAAAGATAAGTTTAGAGAGATTAACTAACATATCTAGAAAATAAGGATTTGAAATCCGTCTTAACCTGTCTGACTCTAAATGACTTCACATTGCCATTAAAAAAAAAAACAAAAAAACACTGACTTAAAATATTTATATGTTCTTGTTTCCTATATCACATTAAAATGTAGTAATCTCATTTGGAATTGTACTTAATGTCATTACCATTTCTCTTTGGTGCCCTAAGCACTTTGAAATTTTAAGATTTATGGCACTAACATCATTATGTTTTTTTAATAACTATGCTATCTTTGATTTCTACTATGAACTTACCAGGGAAGAAGTTGATTTTGTTGCATTAAAAGAAAAACACAAGTTTGTGTTTAGGGATGATTCAGAGTCCTTATGACAGAAAGGAGTTGTTTTGTAGGGTGGAAGAGGTTACTGATCCCTGAAAAATACTGATTCCTGGTTGATCTGATAGTCATTTGGATCTTAGTCCATGTCATTAGGTCACCGGTGACAAGGTTCTCTGATTTTGCATGGAAACATATGTCAGCTGCTTAAGATGTTGCTCACAGATCTGTGGAGGCACTACCAGACTACTAAAAGCAGTCTGCAAAAGGCAAAAGACCACGGCACATATGAACCTTATTTTAAAGCAATTTTTCTTTGGTTCAGACCTGGCTGTTGGCTGTACCTTGTCTTAGCTTCCCATAGTTGGCCTTATACCAACATAGTTTACGTTTCCAATACTTGAACCCTTGGCTTTTCCTATTGATCCTATTCACCTTTCAAAGATCTCCTCAGGCCTTACTCTTTCTTAGCTCACAATTGCTTTCTGAATGTCAGCAGTTTCTCTGACTTATGAGACAAGTAAAATATTTCCATCCCAAGATAACGATAAGGTCTGATTTTCAAGATGTCCTTGGTGAATGAATTATTCCAGCTTATCTTTTTTATAGATCCAGGAGAACAGAATGTGTTGGCAGCATTCCTCTTCTTCTATCATGTCCTGGTTCTTCTTTCATCTGCTACTCAAATCTAATTTCTATTTTGGAGTTTGCACACACTGTCAGCTGAAGGTGTTTACTTCATGCACCCGAAACATCTACGGAAGAAAGGAATCTAATCTACTCTTACATCATTTGTGTAGCTATAACTGAGTTAGTGCATTGGTTTCAGACCAGGGGGATATCACCTGGAGAACATTAGCATCTTTTAGAGTAGTTAAGTCACAAATTGCTGTGCTCCATTCCTACAGCTAGCTATCGGGTAATAAATCTACAGTGGGACCTGAAACAAATTCCAAGAGATGTGACTATTTTTTTTTTTTTTTTTGCAGTGGTCTAGTTGACCATACATGGAGAAATTCTGATTTAGAGTCACATGTCTAGCAACCTCAGTTTTGCATTTATTGCTCTGATGGCAGGAACTCTATTCAAACTGATAAAGCAAGAAAAAGTATTTAGTGATCCTTAAATGAAATTTTAGGACTCACGGCATAAGACATATCTAGATCTAGATTGCCAGAATGTGTAATTAGTTTGTATCTCTTGGTTCCTCAGTTGATGGTTTCCTTCTGAGGTTGTTTCTGTCCAGAGGGAAAAATCTGAGGTAAAACAGCTCCAGACTTACATTCTAATAGATTTTATCATTAATTTTGCATCACACAGAAGAGAACATCTCTGTCTGAATGTTCTCACTTCAAATCCTGAGATCAACTTTTATTGTCAAACTAAGGTGGTGTGCTAATTCTTAATCCAAATCCTGAGGCTAAAGGAATGAAATGATTTTACAGGCCTTTTTAAACAAGACCACAGGGACCAAATGAAAACCAGGGACTATTGTCAGAAGATGGGGTTGATCTAGCCTTGGGCAGGCAAAAATAACAACTATTCACAAATACTAACTATTGCAAAGATGCAAAAAGTCTTTGAAGAAAAAATAAGTGAGAATAGCCAATGAATACCTAAAGAACCCAGCCTGATGCTGAAAGGCACATAATTGCTTATTTAATATGTTTAGGCATGTGGAAATTGTGTGTGAATACACACGCTTGAAATGTATTGACTGGTAAATGACAATCATAGAATACATTAAAAAATTAATCGTGATTAAAATTTACTAAACTGGACCTAGATTAAAGACCTTGTTCTTTAATGAAAACCATACTTGGAAAACAGGTTAAAATTAAATATCTAACAAATGAAGATTTTACTAAAATTTAATTGAATTCATTATCTCTAGTGTTAAATTTCTTATTTGTCTTAAATATCTGACTCGGTACAAAATCAGTAAGAAACAGAAAAACAATTGAATGGGGAAATATAATGTGTATTTGTGTATATATATTCAACTGCATATCTGAAACAACAGCTCAACCTAAAAAAAATTAAAATCACACAGTTAACATAATTTGTATTGTGCATTTAGTGATTGACAATAAGCAGGTAAAAATTAAAATTTTACCAATTTCTTCAGTTTTTCACATTATGGGCTCCTAAAATTTAGAGAATGGAAGAAAGAAGAACTATAATTTATATATTTATACATTTGGATAAAATTGTGGAGGGAATGTGAATGTTGATGTTTTGCTCTGAGATTTATAAAAGTTCACTCCTGAAAACTCTTTCCATAGGGCTATTGTATTGTAGGGTAAAAAGTCAAAAAAGATAAAGTTAGACCCAAGGGCAAAAAGTGCTATTCTAAAGGTAATATCTTAAGACATGTGCCTGGGACTCATTCTGAGGACAGAAGTAGTGTTTAATTTTTGTTTTCACTGTCCATTTACTTTCTATGTTAAGGTGAGTTGTGTGTCCATAACAGGAGCAGTGGCAGGTGAGGGAATGATGGTAATCATTAATTGTACACTAAAGTTTGAGCAGTTTAAGTACCCTCTTACTTTCACCAAGGAACAAAATGAGAGAAAAGTTGCCATCACCAAGGGAATCAGATAAAGGGACGTGGGAGAGAGCCTGCCAACAGCACACTGACCTGCTTTTTCCCTGTAAAAGCATCCAGGCGACAAGAGCAAAAAGAAAGAAAAAGAAAGAGAACCTCAAAACAGCACTCTGTAAGCTGGTGCTATTGTAAGGAGTTGCAGATACTTCGAGTTCACTTTTCTGGTGGCAGTTTATGATCTCTATCATCAAGGACAGCAAAAACCTTTTGAAAATATAGAGCAGAGGTAAATTTATCCTTTTAGGTCGTGTTCCCTTCCAGTTTGCTGTTGTCATTATAATTGAGTCAGTTGGTCAGAGATCAGAAAAGAAATTGCTTGCAGTCTCTTCTGGAACTAAACCCAGGAATTTAGTTTTCTTTAATAAAACTGATCTGAGAAACACCATGTGAATGAATAGAGAGTTTAAAAGACAGGGATATCTTTAAAAAAAAAATCCCCCTTTCATCTGTTGAAATTCATCTACTTTGAATGGCTTTTTCAGGACCTTCAGTTTTACTAGGAAATAGTGATTCTGCCTACTTTTGGACAGACCCTGGTTCACCCTAGAGCAACCATTCACAGTTCCGCACCTTGCAGCATTTTCCTTTTACTTGGAAGCACTGGTATTGGCTGCTATCAGAATCCATTTGCCTTATTCTTATTTATCAATTACTATGTTACTAAAGTCTCAGAATCTTCCAGACTTGAAAGAGCCATGAATGAGTTTATTGTCCAAATCCAAATGTACCCAGTTTCTTTATTCTCTTCTACACAGGCTTCATTGTTGCAGTCCAAAATGGCAGCTGTATGGGCAAACTCTAAGAGAAAATGTGACAGCCTCTCTCTGAAAATCAAGTGGAAAGTGCCTTCTATTTCAAAATGAGATAAATATTGCATGCATATATTGTATTTCTTCTCTTTTTGTCTGGCATTCCTACCAGAGGAATTTAAGTCCCTTATCCCTGAAAGGGCTTTTTAATAAACAAGATCATGTGGAAATGCCAAGCATTCAACAGCTCTTGTATCCTCTTGTTGATCCTACTTCTTTGCTTAGGATGCTCTAGATGATGAGGCTATTGATTGGTAAGAAAAAACACTGCCAAACTAAAAGATCATTTATTTTATACTCAGTCTGATTTTCCATTATCCTTATATCTGACAACCTTGTATTTGGGTACACATGTTGGCACATACTCATTCATGGAAATTTGCAGAGAATTATGCTGCAATTTACCATTGGATTTCAAGAATTTCCAGGTTTTAGTAGATTTCTCTTGATTTTCACAAGTCAAATAAAAAGATGCAAAATATGATTGAATTCCTCCATCTGGGAGAACTTCCTGTCAGAGCTAAAATGCTCTCCTGACACTGGGTGTACCTCACTGAGAATTCAGCAGTCAATGACATTTATTTGTTTTTGAAAATCCTTGAGGTTAGAAATGGTCAAGCATTGCTAAGAGATAAAGTCAATAAATATTATACCAAGTCATTGACTGAAACCCACACATGGTTGGCCATTTTTCCACTTGTTATCTGTCACAACCATTATACTTGACATTGAGGAACTAAGGATCCCAGCACAATCTGATTGATAGGCATCCACTTAAAAAACAGTAACTATCAGTTCAGTTTATTTGGCTGACTGTTTTATTTAAATATTTTGAATGAATCCTTTTAGTTAATGTGAAAAAATAGTCTTGATGGCACTGTTTTTCTCTTTACTTTTCTCTCACCACAGACAAAGAATCCTTTAAATAGTGAACTTATGAAAAACCTATTGCTCCTCAACAGGAAGAGTTAAAACAGTCTTGGTTCCCTCACAGTCACATCTCATTTGCAATGGAAATATCCATCTCACTCAGTTACTGCAGGGAAGAAACACTGGCGCTTTTACTCAATATTTAATCAATGACAGGAATGCTCTCATATTCTCTTGCTCTCTCTCAATTTTTTTTAACTATATTACTATCTATGTTGGAAGTGATAACTCAGAGGAAAACAAACTAAAATCAAACTTTGAGCTTTTCATTTAAGTTTCTTATTATTCATTGTAATACATTATTGTTTGGGGTAAACTCCCAAAGTCACTTAGCTCTACTGAAATTTTCTTTCAAATTTTCTGTGAGATAGAAGTTAATTTATTTTCAGAGAAAATATACCTTAATTTTAAGACATCTTTAAGTATTTTTAGGTATATAACCTATTGACTTGACTCATAAAACTCTCTGACCTCACCTCAAGGATCTGATAGAAACCTCTTACCATCCAGGTATTAAACATCAACACAAGCTCCTATCTCTCTGCACTTGAGCCTGTTTTATTTGAGGGTACTCTTTCCTTTATTTGAGGGTACTCTTGCACCCCCTTTCTCTCATGTTATGCTTACACATTTTTCAAACTTAAACTTATTTTGAATTCAAATAACTTTTGAATTTAGGGCACTTAGCTCAATTTATTACCATACAGTTAATCATCTGATTAATGTCTGTCTTTCCTACAATTTTCTAAGTTCATATTCCCCATCCTCTTTTGTTTACCTCTTTTCTAGTGATGACATGTATTCATTCAATAAAATTTTTATAGGACTATAGTTTCCTCTAAAATAAATATATGATTACTTTTATTATTTACACAAGCTTCCCCATGTATTTTAAACAAAAATTTCTTATAGAGCACTGACACTTCATGAAACTTCCTTTGACTCTTCCTTCCTCTCTTCCCAAAGAAATACACTTCCCTTCATCCTATACCTTAGATATAAACTTGTTGTCTGAGGATTGTAAAGACAAATTAGCAATAGTCTGAAAATGGAAAACCAAGAACCGATGGATACATCTGAAAATAGCAGTCTATTATTTCAGAAGCATCAATTTCAAAAACAATGAGGGTCAATTAAAAAAACTTGGATGCATCCTACTGAAAGAAAAACTAGATATTAGGAAGCTGAAATATACAACCAGGAAAGAACAGTTGGCTGATGGTTTGGCAGTGACCCTAGTGCTACAATAACGAGTACACTTCCATATGAACTCATTGTTCTGATGAAACAGTTCTGACCACAAAGGGAGGTGACTGCTCAGTGTTCCCATAGATGTCATAGATGGTAAAGAAAACACACAACTATTTGTTCTTTGAGAGCTTGAGGAAAAAAACTGTTACGAAAGGTTATGCTTTTGAATGTTCTCCAGCTGTTGGTATAAATCCAAGTTTGTCAAACTGTACCCTGCACATCATGATAGTAACTTTTAATGAAGATGCTCTTGAAAATGTAACATATAAGTGAAAACTGGATGATGAAGACTTTATTCTAGATTTGAAATGAACTTTTTTTAAATCAATAGTGTATGCAAAAAAAAAAAAACCTAACAACTGTATATAGATTTATATGCTGATGTTCTACATATATAGTGATTTCAACAGACTCCTTCCCTGATGTCTGAGTATTTGCAGTGAACACTTCCAAGATGAGGGCCAGAGAGTTTCATTGAAACTGAGTAATTCAACTGAAAATCTGCCTTAGGAGGGAAATAATTAGTAGGGGAATCTAGAGATCTAAGGTCAAGTGTAGATATATTTTCCCCATTCTATTCTGAGAGAAAGAGAGGAAGAGAGGGAAGTTCTCTTTCATCTGTTACAAGATATGGTCAATATCTAGGTCAAGAAAAAAAGAGAGTGGCTATTAACCTCATGACTTACTTCCTACCTTTAAAATTTTAATAAAATCCATCCCTTATGTAAACATAATAAAAGTAGACAATTTTATCTCAGAGTCATATGAAGTTGGAGCAAATAGAAACTGATTTATACTGAAGAAAACAGAAACTAAGTTGAAATAAAATCAGTAATCTGCAGTGATGAATATTTAAAGAATTAATGAAAATCTTATTGGATCAAGGTTATTTTTCCATTTTGAATAGAATAAATATATTTGTTAAACAAAACACACTCTAAGAAAATTATAGCTGGGGTCTGTGGAATTTAGATACAAGCCAAAAGGACTTTCATGATCTGCTACTGTGGTTGGTATTTAAGACATCAATGAGTTCATTTTAATAATGACAATAGTGCATCATGACACCCACACATAGATGAACAGGACATCTAAGCATAATCAGTATTTCAGATTTTATCTTGCCATGGGAATTTAAAGACAAAAGTCAACACCTTTGAAATGTTTCTGCATGTTGTAGAAAGACAAATGTACAAAAAAATTGTCCGTGAAGGTCATCATAGCTTTAGGGAGCTTCTTAGACCAAAACATAGAAACCTGATCAGAAGCTATTTCTGAGAATGGATGTAGGATGTCCTAGTGGTTCTATGCAATCTCTCTCATCAGTAAAATAGATTTTGCATTCTACGTTTCCTGTTTTGCATTATTAAAGCTTTCATTTAATCATCATAAGAATACAGGAGGTGTTTTATTTATATAAAATAGGTGTCTTAGTGCAAGCTGAATGCCAATTTTTCTATTTGTCTCATATTCTGATAGGTATTAACCTACAATTCTATGCCTGAGAACACACTTAAGTGCAGTTTACTTGCGTATTCATGTTAATGTGGGTTCTCACTCATTAAAACCTTGTTAAGTTACCCATGATAAACTTTTAAATTCTTCTTGTCATGGCATGCTAATTATGTATCACTTCATTTTCCCATGTACTCTGGCCTTTAGAGCTTAAGAAATAAAAACACACCTTCTCAAAAAGTCTTACTATTTAGCATTTTATGTCCCAGTAAAAATTCACTGTCAAAAATCTTTTCAAGGTAAAATGTTTTCTAGAGTAAGTGTTCAGATAGCAAAGCTTGTCCATATTTCTTTTTGAATCATGACCATCTTAATTTTTAGCCATTGGCTTTTTTTAAATACAAGTAATAATAGCTGATACCCTGTTGCCAATGGATTTCAGCAAATAAAAATTCAAGTTTACCTCCTACTGTTTGAATCTAATGACTGTTTTTTAAGAGTCCTGCTTAAAGAACTCCTTCCATGGCCTCCCAGGAAGTTCAGAATACAGCAGCTAGGTTAAACCTGGAAAACAGTATTCTCTGTGAACTGAGGCCTTTTTATTGGCCTTCTTGAGAGTCTGATATTTATGTAAGCACAAAGAGATCCTGAGTATCTTTTTTTTTATAAACTCAATTATGTGTTGTTTATTTAATTACATTTTCAATCACATACTCAAATACACTTTGAATCTTTTGGTTTTCATGTTTTATTATTTAAGTTGATATTTTTGTTCCTATTTAAAATAAAAAAAAAATTTACAAAACTAAAAAGTTGCTTCTGAGAACTGAACTAGAAAAGTCTATTATTGTAAGCAGAGGATCTGAGTATCTCTTTCTTTTTAAAAAAAAGTCAAGTAAAGGTTTTGAGTGTGATCTGAGAGACATCATAGCCCCTGCTTTACTTGCCTGTTTGCATACTAGTAATCTGTCAGGTCCATGCAGCTGTTAAAACAAATATGCTGATTTTAAACACCAAAGATAAAAGCATTTATCTAAAACTAGAAAAATATTGCCATAAATGGATAATTTACTTAGAATTCAGTGACTTTTATATCTCATTTTTATTTATTTTTTATTTTTATTTTTTTAATAATAAATTTTATTTTTATATTCCCCATACAATTGCAACCCCCTTATTTTGACCCCAGTCCCTCCCCTCCCTTCCCCTACCCCCCAAAGAGTGTCTCTGGTTCATAGTTTTTTGTTGATTTTGTATATCTCATTTTTAATATGAATTTAAAATGTAAGTGAATTAAACCAATTCATAATTTTTTGTGAAATTATTGAAACTTTTATCTCTTTGGTCATTCATTTAGGAAAAAATGTAATATTTAAAAACTAAGGAATGAAAGTCTAGAAACCCCAAATTGATGCTTATTAAATCTTAACTTTCAAAATTTATGGGGAAAAAAAGGTTTTAAAATCAAATTAAATCTCCTTATTATTGATTTTTCTACTCTGAATTAGACTTCCAGGTTTTGTTTTTTTTTTTTAAGATTTATTTATTTATGCAAGCATTAGGTACAGTAAGAAGTGTGGAAGAATACAGAGAGAATTCACCAGAGCCACAGGGGAGAGTAGAGCAGGCAGATTGACGAGGTACACTGCTGAGGGGAGCAGCGGATGGCAGGAGAGGTCTGAGCGCCATGTGGGACCTTCACCATGGGCTGGGGATCGAACTGGCGCTGCAGAGGCTGTGGGCAGCCTCGCAACCCAGCGCTCAATCGCTGGGCCACAGGGAGGCCCTTAGACTTCCAAGATGTTTAAAAATTGATATAGTGAACCATAGATATTCGGTGATATTTTTTAAATTATACTTTCAAAAGAAAATAAGCATTTAGTTAGGATATCCTATGTAGCAACTCCTGTACTCCTTGCTGAGGTAAGGAGTTAAGTTGGGCCTTAATAGATTGTTAGACAGATGCAGGAACAGGTTATCGCAGAGGTGGATTATTTTGGTTTTTAGGAAGGTCCTAACTGAACTTCAATGAATACTCTATCAATCAAAATAATATAATTTGTTTGACTATTTCCTGTCTTAGAAGATACAGGTAGATTATGATGAAATGACAAAATTCATAATAAATTACATCAGGTCTTCTAGAACTGTTTTTATGCTACTACCTATTCAATTTTTTTTTTCCTTTTAGCTGTGGATATGTCAGTTTCTCAGCTTCATTGATCATCTATATTATATTAAATATACTCACTTAGTTAAAAAGATAAGCTGTGGTAACCAAGAGATCCTAGACCACAGAGATTCAAAAGTTGACCTAATAGTTTGGGCCAGACAGATTGGCATACTCAGCAATATGAAGGCTGTCAGGAGCTGAGGCTAGAGGAATAACTTGGCCATTTTTAACGTATTATCCCAGGGACATTTGAGTCATCATTTTCTGAATCTGAAAAAGAAATGGACAGTGTGTCTGTGGCAACTGTTTGTTAGAAGATGCCAGAGAAGTTATGTATACTGTTTCTGTTCACACTTGTGGGAACTTAGTACCTTAGCCATATTGACCTGCAAAGGGGCCTGGGGAATGTTGATGACCATGTGCCCAGGAAAAGGGGAAAACAAATATAGGTAACAATCAATAGTCTTCTGCGTGAGTATAAAAATACTTGAACTAAACTGTTGTAAGAACCCATCACTGTCATTTTCAACAAGCGAGTGACACAAAGAAAGTCGGGTATAAAATAATAGACACTTGCATTCCATATTGAATAAGTAAGTGTATTTTTCCAGAGTGAGAGAAGAGGAAAAAAAAAAAAACTTAAGAATTATTATCATGTCATTTACCCTCTCTGTGATTATTATTTTGCCTCTGTATTCTGTTAATCAAATGTTTAACTGTGCTCAATTGCTTGGAAATTTGCTGAGTAGCTGATTCCTTCATTGGTGAATTACTTGGGGAAAATGTCTTATAGGAAAATTTATTTGTAGTGGTCACAGGAAACTACTCCATTAACTCAAAGTCAATAAGAAATTGTAAAATTGCCTTTCCGTTAGAGGACTCGAAGTTGAAACATAAACAGAACTAAAGTCACTCTTTTGGCCAGAAGTTATTTTGCTTTTATATCTGAAATATTCATTAGGACTTATCACATTGTTAGGCTGCAGTGGAAGATCTGCTAGTAGTTTATGAATTGAGCAGCCACAAGAAGTTTGGAATAGCAGATGAACTAAATAAAAGCCATAACTTAGTCTGGCAGAGAAACTTCATCATTTAAAATCTCCCACAAATATAACATGTTTTACAATAAAACAAAATTTAGAAATGTATCTTCTGCATCCCAAAACTACCCTGATAGATATTTGAGTTCTTATTTTAAAATAGAGGTGCATTTTAATGGTATTCTCTTGAAAATATTGATGTGGGCAGCTGCCACTAATTTCAAACATAAATCTACGAAAATATACTTTGCATTGTGATTAACTGAAAATCCTTCTCTAGTCAGGATGCTGTCTGTGAGGAAGATGGATTATGCTAGATAAGCCAGGTGTTTGTGCTCATAAAATTGTGAAATTTCTGTTTTGATTGAAAGCAAAAGATTGTATATTTAATTAGTCAGTCACAAAATACATATTAGAGAAATATAAATTATAATTAAGTCAGTGAAAAAAAGATGTTATGTAATTTTATTACTGCACCACAGATTTTGATTTTCTTCCCAGACCAACACCTTGAGGGAAAGACATCTCTGTATTATGTAGTGGGGAGAACATTAAGCTCCTAGTCAGAAAACTTAGAGTTGAATTGTAGCAATTCTGACCTTTTACCTTGAAAAGGCAGAGCATTCAACTCACATAGTAGTGTTCTAATGTGTACCAGGCTCCATTTTCTGAATTAAACAAAAATGAAAAGGTTCTGAAACCCAGAGCTCAAGGCAAGTGTGTATGAGTGTTTGGTCAGGAAAGGCTTATTGCAGGAGAAAGATTGGGTTAATAATCAACACAAAAGTACATAATATAAATATGGTGAATACAAAGAAGAAATTAGGTGAAAGAGGAAGCCAGTAAAAGAGAGAAGGTGGTACAATGGCAATGGTGTTTTTTAGGGTGGTTCTAAGAAGGCATCTCTGAAAAGGAGACTTGGGCAGAGTTCTGAGCTGAGTGAATTTCCAAATTTCTCTACATCTGGGATAAGAGTGCTGGAAGAGGTATCCTGTAAGTAAGGGAAGGGCTTTTGAGTTTCTTTGAGACTCATTTTCTTCAGTTGTAAAATATAAATTATATCAAACCTACCCAACTATATGCTGGCAAAAGGGAAAAAAAAAAAGCATGTCACAATACTTATAAACATAATATTGCCTAAAATTAAGGCACTAAATATTTGCAAAACAGATTCTTTTTTTTTTTTTGATATTGCAACTGGAAAATAGGGATACTCAAGTGGAATTTTTTAAAACTTTTTTAAAAAAATATTTATTTATTTATACAAGCACTAGCTGGGTACAGTTAGAAGCGTGGGAGGGTGAGAAAATTCACCAGAGCCAGAGTGGGGAGCAGAACAGGCAGACTGACGAAGAAGTACTGCTGAGGGGAGCATCGGGTGCGGCAGGAGAGGTCTGCACGCCATGTGGGACCCTCGCTAGTGGCGGGGAATGGAACCCACGCTGCAGAGGCTGCGGGCAGCTTCACAGCTCAGTGCTCAACCGCTGCGCCACCAGGGAGGCCCAAGTGGAATTTTTTGATTTAAGGAAGACCACAGTGGGGATAAAAAAAGATTTAGGAGTAGGTATGCATGTAGTTATTTTATATATATATATATTCATAGTATATATAATATACACATAATAAATATGCTCAAAACATTGATAGGTCCTCAAAATATTGATACACCATCAAATGACAGTGTGCATGTGTGTTGCTGCAGTGAAAACCCAGGACCATGTTCCTAATAAACGAATGATTTTGTGACTCACTTATCTTTAGCTTTATAGTTGAGATTTCAGGCATAACTACTAATACCAATATATAGAAAAATGAAGTATATTCATTGGTATTCATGAAGTAAATTCTTGCAAAATTTATCTTATTTGCACATTGCTACATTGATTTAACTTTACAAGATTTTCTGAATTAGAGAACAAAGATTGACATGGTTTGTGAAACTGGTCCTCAGTTATAACACATTAGTCCCTAGAGGCCTTTAGTAGTAAAATTATTATTAGTTTTTACAGTGCTGTTGCAAGAACTGTTCCTTAATGTATATATAAATCATCATTTGCATATTTCCTGACTGATTTTTCTTCTATAGGAATAAATGTCAGAATGGACATGCACTCTTGCAGTACATGATTTTACAACCATTACAATGCATTTTTGCCTCTTTTTTATTATTTCTCAATACTGTTTTTAATATTTCTCTGTATTTGCTCTGGAATTAATAGCACAACTGTTTGAAAAATCTTGATGTTTCACTGCTTTTAACACATCTCCCAGAGTTTGATTTAGAACATCATATTTTATTTTTCAATAATTATGTTTTTAATTATTTACATCATTGTTCATTTTTTTAAAAGTTTATTTATTTATTTACATGAGCACTGGGTACAGTCAGAAGTGCAAGAGGGTGAGAGAATTCACCAGAGCCAGAGCGGGGTGCAGAGCAGGCAGAAGGACCAAAGTACACTGCTGAGGGGAGCAGTGGGCAGCAGGAGAGGTCTGTGCGCCATGTGGGACCCTCCTTTGGTGGCGGGGAGCAGCCGGGTATTGAACCAGGGCACTGCAGAGGCTGCGGGTAGCTTCCCAACCCAATGCTCAACTACTGAGCCACCGGGGAGGCCCTCATTGTTCATTTTTAAACAATATTTGCTTCCCCCCACCCCAGACTTCCTCAGGTGTAGTCCCCATAGAGTTTCCTTCACCAATGCACCCGTGCACCATCACCTAAGCCCCCTGTGCTCCTCCCTCCCTCCCTCTGATCCCTCTCCCTCCTCCTCCCCTGCAGGATGTCTCTGATTTATAATTGTATGTTATTGCTTTGTTTTGTTTTGTACTAGAACTTCATATTTTAAATTCTAGCACTACCACAGAGGTTGTCTGGATATTGTTTGGTTTGGATTCAAGAAAAAAAAAAGAGTTAAAACTTTAATAACAGTGGACACTTAAACAACACAGTAGCCATGGGCATCACTCAGAAGCTCTGGTGTGAGCAAAATGGCTATTGTTTACCTGTTGCTGGCAAATGTCAGAAATTCTGTTTATGAGGCAAAGTAGCACAACCCAGAACAATGGCTTAATTGAAATAGCTCTTCCTTCCCCAGTTATAAAGGTATGATTTTTGATTAATTTTTGTGCATAATTTCTAATATAACTGAGAGCTAATTTTTCTATTTATCTAGTATAAATATATGTATTTTTACTTGAAATTTACTGTCTCTCAAGCTTCTATAGGATGTTAAGTAGGTTGCATTTCTGGCTTGAAGTAGTTCCCACCCCTTTTTATACTCTTTCCTTTTTGCTTTGATTTTTTTTTTTTTCTGAAATCTCCCTAAACTGGAAACAACTGCAGAATTACAAAGGCAGACCATACCATTCCCCATTTTTGTGCAGTATATGTCATTGACAATTCTATCAAGTCCCAACCCCATGATTTGTGAATGAATATTCTCTGCACAATATTGACTAAAAATCTGAATCTCAGGGCTGAGTCAATTCCAATTTATGCTTTTCTAATTGTTATTGTGGGTGTGCTCTATATCAGGACACGTTATATTCCTATAACCTCCAATCACTATGATGGATATAATATAAGGCTGAAATGAACCAATCATTGGAATGGCTAGTAAGATATATTTCTCCCTTCAAAATACACAAAGCCTGCTTGGCATCTGAGAATGATGAATTAGGTGTTTACTTATCTCTCCCTCTTTGAAAAGAAAATATATGCTTCTTCCTAGTAATTACTGATTTTTTTCAAGAAGTATTTAACTATCTTTTACTTTAAAAAAATCTATGTGACAGGATAATTATCTTTCTGTATTTACTCTTCCAAGAGACAACTATACAGGATAGTAAGGAGTCCAAAGTAAACTTGGAGTGTACAGACCTGCTCATTAGCTGTGTGGACTTGAGGCAATTTTTTAAGCATTTTTAGTTTCTGTTTTTGCTTTGTATATGGGAGAGAATGGAAGCTAACTTGTAATGAGTGTACTTAAACAAGTTCTGGAAAATTCCAAGCACCTTAGATAACACACAGTGGGTATTCCAAAAACATATTTTTTTAAAAAAACAGTTACAGATACAACTTCAGAATAATGTAAACCAAATATAGTTGTGACTGCCATATTTCTAGTGAAATTTAATGTATGCTGGGATGTACTAGACCATAATTTTGGAGTGCTTAATTTGTATTCTCTCAGAGAGAAATTCACTGTCAGCTTTTCTGTGTGACTGCATAAGGAAAAATACATCTCACACCTTATTTTAATGAAACAAATTTATATTAGATATCCTTTCCTTACAGATATGAATAATTTTGTTTGCATAATGCTATCATTGGAAAATATCTATATCATCTTTTAAAATGGTTGCCTGCAAACAAAGTCATTGCATGAAATTTGTTGTAATTGTTTAGCATAAATTGATCTTATTCTTTAATAATAAAATCTTTGTGCTAAACAAATAGCAACAGCAACAAAGTCTGGGTTAGGCATTTTTATATATCTGTGCCATAGTGAAATGTACTTCTGTTAATATATAATTTCAAACTTAAAGTTCTAAAGCTCTGTCTTATTTAAAAAATCCATTATTAGACCTTTTTTGGCAAGAAGTTATGGGATACCTGTGTGCAAATCATTTAATCACACTAGCTATTTCCTGTCTGGTGAACATTTTAATTCAAACAACTCCTGTAAAAGTAGCTTTAATGAGCTAACATTTATTAAGCACCACCTATATGCACCCCATATTACTAGAATTTGAAAAAGAAGAAAAGGAAGAGTTTCATAGAACTTGGAATCTTCATTTAGATGCCATTCTATGTTTTAAACATACTATACTATTATGTTATAGGCATCTTTTATTTAATAATTTACAAAGATTTCCCCTAAGTGTACTGTTTAAAACCTGTAAAAGACACACTAAATATTAAATGATGTATTTTGAGAAGAAAATGTTTTGTTGTATATGGTCAAAAATGTGCAATACATGGTATATGACACACTATGCATAACATATATCATTTATATGGAATGCAACTATATTTTGCACAACTGTAACATGATAAAACTTTTCTACATACTGGTAAAAAGAGATTGAATGAATATACTGATTTTTAAAAATTGACTGGCTAGATTGATGATGTGTAGACCCAGACTATAAAAGCCACACCATTACCTTTTGCTATAATTTAATTGCAAAGCTATAAATAGTGTCAATAGGCATTTTCAACTGAACATTAATAGCTATTAGTGATGTAAATACAGTAGATTGTTACACTAGTGCACATAAAAGGCACTTTAATTGCATAGGTAATTAACACTTCTGCTGTTCTTCTCATTATCATTTTGTTCCAGTTGAAACACTTGTTAGCATCCTACTCTGTAGAAGGAACAGATAGCATGTCATTACAACAGTTGGCACAAGGCAGCCTTCAAGTATGTGAAACTAATTAAATTAAAACTTCAAATTACAAATAGACCTTTAAAAGTAATGATGGATGACCATCTTCACAAAACAACATTCACTTCTTTATTCAAGAGTTACAAGTCCTGTTTTTAATATGTTGTATTAAATCACAAAGAAATCCATTAACAGTGCTCTTATGCCTATCTTTCCAAAAGGAATGAATATTAACATTCTGAGGCTTTTCTGCAGACTAAGGGAATTTTCTTCACTAATCACAATGACAAATGATTACACATTTCTATCCTCAGCATTACTAGGAATGTCACCCTTCTGAAGTAGCTATGTTAAGATGTAGTCGTTAGCCAGCAGAGGGATGTCCTGAAAGTTTGGAAATCACTGTTATAGCTAAGGGTGGTGGTTGGTGCATAGAGATCACTCAATAAATCACTATTTTATTATTATATACTTGGTATCACTATTTTATTATTATATACTTGGATATAATCACTAAGTAAAGCTGAGTCTTAGATACCCCAAGTGCACTTTATAAATAGCAACTGAACTGGAACTAGGTAGTTAGGGTAGAATGCTGAGACAAGGCTTCCTGAAAACATAACATTCTGATATGGTCAGATCATTCAGAGAATGTATTTGAATTTCTTTTGAACTAAGCCAACTAACAATCTTGAAAGAAATTGGTTTACAAAGTAGAATGTTTCTATTTCTCAAAAAAGAAATGTGATACACACTAGATTATGTGCATCAGCTGATTAGCACATATTTTCCATCTAAAAAGCTTACTTTATAACTAGAAAGTTAAGATGTAATTTGCAGTTTCATTGGGTGAGGACAGAATTACTGTTAATGGTATGTTTTAAATAATTTTAATATCGCCTATTAAAGTTATGAAGCCTACTGCAGTTTTTTCAATCAGTAGATTTCAATTCACACTTTCATACTGAACATTTCATAGGTATGGAACCAACTTTCATCTATATGTATAATCTATTTTTTGTTATATACTGCAGCAAGCAGAAGTACATACTATTGCAGTAATGTATGCCAAAAGTACATTTGACATGCACAGATATTAAAATGTATTGCTCTGAGAAAGAAGAGACCTAACATAACATCTACATTGAAATACTAAAGGAGTTCCCTGGATATTATAAATATTATCTTCTGGGTATATAATAACAGTTAAAGAGAGAAAGAGCAGTGCTTACATGAAGACAGAAGAATATGTGATCACTGATGAACCTTTCATAGACTGAGAAACATTGTAATATTACAGTAGTATAATGGTTCTAGGTTTATTTGAATGAATATTGGGTGAGAGTGAGTGAGAGAAACAAAAGAATTTTAGTTTTCTCAAATGTGATGATCATAATTCTATTGTTCAAATTACACCACTAACTCAAGTTCATTTGTTCTAATGTTACATTGTCCGGTAATACTTCCTTTGATGAGGGAATGCTCTGTGTCTGCACAGATCAATTAGCCATTAGGTGTGTTTGGCTGTTAATTATTTGAAATGTAGCTATTGGAACTAAAGAACTATTATAAATACTTACTTTTACTTTCCTTTAATTTTAATAAAAAAAGCCACATAGAGCTAATCGCTACCCCATTGACCTGCGTGAGTTGGAGCATCTGTCTCTACTGTAGGGGCTCAATGCCATGGGTTCCACAGTGTCCTTGATCTCATGTGATAATATGAACATATAAGTGCTTCTCGAGTATGCATGGTGTAGAATTTCTACCAGTTGTTCTCTCCTACCTGGTATGATATTTCTGTACTCAAGTGGCACACAGTTAGCTTGGTTACTAACTTTGACTTCTTATTATAAATTTGTGCTCCAATTGAAATTTTCATGTTCAAATGAACATTTCAGTGAGTCATTTATAACTCACTCAATTAGTATGTATGTGTTTTATGGAGTCATTTCTCACAGAGTAAACTTCTGCTTTTAGTGGGATCTAACTTCCAGTCAGAGTTATAAATCAATTACATACTAAATAATGACTGACTGATTTGTTTGTTAATATTTAATGACTGCTGAATATTTCACATCCTGTGCTGCTAGTCACTTGTGACCCAAAATGATTAAGACCTTACTCCTCGCTTGAGGAACTTGAAGTGTTTAAATGTTTCATCACTATAAATAAGCTGATGCATTTCCAAAACAGGCTTAATTAATATAAGACCACTAGGGGATTGTTTATAATAAATATGAGCTTGCCAACTAGCAGAAAGTGTTCACCATATAATATCCTTCCTTTGAATGTAATAGTCACCAGAACCATTATTAATTCATTAGATACTTTTTGGATTGGGTAGAAATTCAATAGCCTAATTTTTTTTTTTCCAAGTTGGTTTTGGAGTAAATGACCTGATTTAAAAAATAAAATAAAATTGAAGTTTTTCATATGTACACGCAAGATATAGATTATAATACTTAGTGTTGGGATATAACTAAACGCCTAAATACATCAAGCAACACTGAATTTGTTTTTTAGTTGTCTCTCTCTTCAAAAATTTCAATATAACAAAGTTTGCCTTCAGCATTCTCTCTCTTTTGTTCCTTTAACTCTTGTGCAACTATCTAATTCTTGGAAGAATGGCTTGGAAGAAAAAAATTAAATTGTAATTGTAGAAAGTATTATTGTGGTGTAGGTGAAATTTAGAATATCATATTTTAGAAGTGTGGCTTAAGAATCTCACTACAGGGCCTCTCCGGTGGCTCAGTGGTTGAGCGCTGGATTGCGAAGCTGCCCACAGCCTCTGCAGCGCAGATGCTATCCCCTGCTGCTTCCAGGCCACCAGAGGAGGGTCCCACATGGCACGCAGACCTCTCCTGCCGCCCGCTGCTCCCCTCAGCAGTGTACTTCGGTCCTTCTGCCTGCTCTGCTCCCCGCTCTGGCTCTGGTGAATTCTCTCACCCTCCCGCGCTTCTGACTGTACCCAGTCCTTGTATAAATAAATAAATAAATAAATAAATAAATAAATAAATAAATAAATAAAAGAATCTCACTACATAATTATGGCAGGAGACTGGGGAGAAGGCGGTGCTTGGGGGCACAATACAGCTCTTATACTTAAGAAGATGATAGAATTGTGAATAAGGCTGATACTCTACTGTTATTACTACATTTCTTCTATAGCCAAAACTTTCATATGTAATCGCATTGTTATTATTTTAACTATCACTAACATACCCGATTAAATCCAAAATTGGCCGTCAGTACTTGAATTACAGCTTCCCTTTGTTTTCAAAGTTGGAAGTCAGTTGAACATTATAAGTAGTTAGGAAAATTTTTTCAGTTGTGTCCAAGTTTTATTAGTGTATATGTATATGGAATAAGTGAATGTTTTCCCTTTGGTATAAAAACCATAATTGCTGTTTTTCTCTTTATACCATTTAAAGAATTGGGTTCAAGCAAAGCATGAGTGAAGTTAGTCCATTTTTACACTTTTCCCAGTAGTGTAAAGAATAGTCTTATAGATTTAAAAATGGACTTTCAAATTAAGTTGAACATAATTATAAGCTGCAAGACCTTTAAATATCACTATCTTATCTGTCTTACTTTTTATAATGCTTATAAAATATCACATCGATGACTTTTTTCTTCATGGTGATACTTTAGATATTTATTGAATCTATCTTCCCTAAACCAAGTGAAAGTTCCAGAGTACTTGGAGGGTTAATTCTGGAGTAGTTGGATGAAATAAAAAAAGCTTAACATAGAAATTACTGAAAACCCAAGTCCCTAAAACTTGAGTAATTCCTATATTTAATTCATAGTGAATTAATATTCTGGAATATTAGAATATCAACTTTGTTGTTTAGAATATTAGAATACCAACTTTGTTGTTTCAAATACAGTTGAACTACTTGTCTTTCTCTTAGGGAGAACCTAGAAATACTCTCTTGCCCTGATTTTCCACGACTGTAGAAGGATAAAGTTTTGACAAGGGAAGGAAACTTTTCCTTCTTCCCTTCTAGTATCTTTGGCTGGTTTTGCTTGGCATCATACAGATTATTAGAGGAAAAAAAAAAAAACAAACTTTGATTTTGTGTATACCAGAACTCCAAAGATATGAAGCTGCAAGATCTAACAAAAGGAGTCAGCTTTTTGACAAATAAATAATAAATGTGTGAAAAATTGATAAGACAAATACAAATATGTTTGGGCTTAAGGTGAACAATTATTGAAAAAGTACAAAGGTTCAGTTATACAGTCTCCTCAGTTTTGAATTCCCTGTCTCTGGCAATATGGAAGCCTCCTATTCTCCTGTTTGGGGGGCAGGGGTTGCTGTCATAAGAGAGCTTTATTTCCTATTTTTAGGGACCAAAAGGAAGGTCAGGGTATTTTCTTTTTGCAGCAATTATTTCTTAAGTTTAATTGAAAATAAACAAAGTGCAAAAGTGGCACATTCAGGGATGATATATTTTGTTCTCCTATTCCTAAAGAATATTTTTAAAAAATCCCAAAATTGATATCCATATACTGTAATGTCATTGAATATTTTGAAACTAATTCCCTAACCCTTTGCTCTCCGAACCATTTTACGATATTTTGATTTAATTTCTTGTGCCATTTCAAGATAAAAATTCAGGGAAACATGCATGTCTCAAAAAGTTGCATTGAAATAACCTCCATTCCCCGTAATCACTAATAAATTGCAATGTCCCCTGAGAGGGGACATCTGAGTGATATGCTAGAATTCCGATGTCCCCTAAGAGGGGACAGCGGAGTGCACTAACTAGTTAGATCTAACACTTTACTTATAATTCTTATGTTTGCATGGGCTATTTAGATGTTAAAATATATCATATCTATTATTATAGTGTATTTTATCCTTTCAGTTTAGACTGTGAAGGTAGGCCTGTCTCTGCCTCTGCTTTTTTAATATATAAGAGATGATAGAATGAGATACAGGTTGTTTAAAATTGTATTTCTTAGAGTCTTTATGTACTTAAGCCGAGGCAACTGACTCAGGTCTGTAACTATTTCTGTCAGACAATAAACTAGAAAATGTATTTCCATATAGAATCAAACTTTATCAAAATTGAAACTTTATGTCTCTGTAGAGTATATGTTGCTTTTATATCTTTTTCATGACTGTATCGTGAGTACATACAATTGCTAATTATACTGCACAGCTTCACTTTCTTAGTGTGGGTTAACACTAAATCTAGTGCTAACTTTGCAGAAAATCTCTAAGATATCAGAACTGTGCCTTCAACAACAATAACAAAAAGTTGTAACTTCTCTCCTCCAATTTAATTTTCACAGACCATTAACTTCAAACTCTAAATGATTTAATTATACTGTAACACTTCAAATTTGAGCCAGAATCAATGACAGCTGCTCCATTCAACATTGGCTACTATTTACAGGCCACTGCACTTATTTCACCTGTGTGGTATATATTATGATTTCTCTTGCCACGCACTCAGAATTCATGAAAGGAATATGTTGTTGACTTTAACTCCTTAGGTTCTGATTTTATGAGACTCATGGGATAGTTTTATGATAGTCATATTATTATTGAATTATACCATATGCACCTATTTTCTACCTTAAATTTATGCATACATTATAAATAAAAGGAAAATAAGTGAATGATAAAATTAATAAGACAAGACTTGGCAGTTTAGGGGAGTTTGACCCTGACATAGAAAAATGAAAACCACAATGAAATTATACCTTAAGCCTATGGGAATGGTCCATATGAAAAATTATAGAAACAGCAAATGTTGGTAAAGATCTGGAAAAAACAGAAGTCTCATCCAGTCGGTGGGGATGCAGTTTGGTGTAATCTCCAAGGTACAGAGTATGAAGATTTCTTAAGTAAATAAAAATTGAAATCCAATATGATCCAGTGATACCTCTCTTACATATAGACCAAAGAATGTGAAAACTAACATAAAAAGACTTATATACTCTTATATTCACAGCAGTATTGTCCACAATTGCTAAGTCATGGAATCAACTTAACTGCCAACAGACAGATAACTAGATACAAAATTGTGGCATATATGCTTAATGGAATTTTGTTTAGCTATTTAAAAAGATGAAATAGTGCCTTTTTCTACAAATGGGTTAACCTTTAGGTGATTATGCTGAGTGAAATAAGTCAATGATGAAATATAAATAATTAAAATACATAGACTAGTAAAATATAGCAAAAACAGGTATTAGAGTTAGTGTAAAATTTAGTGGTTTCCAGGAAGAACAGGAGAGGGAGAAATATATAGTGGAAGAGAAGGGATAGGGCATTAGCACAAGCAGGTTGTTGGGGAGTAAATAAAGTATATGCATATATGATAGCTTAAAAATCTAACCCACAAGTTATGTTGCCATGTAAATGGATATCTATGGATATATTTAGTAATAAATTTGTCGTTTAAAAATTAGAGTCATCCATGGAATGAATTATTAAATTGTTATCTTTCAGTAGTATATCAATGGGGGAATGGGAAAAAAAAATGGTAAGGTGAAAGGCAAACATTTAGACACCAAAGCAATCATGAAGAAAATAGAGGTTCTTAGAATCTCATTGTTGGGGTGAACTGTAGTGACCTTCTTGTTCATCTCTAAACTGTGAGGAATTATCTCTGCATTATCTTTAGGGATGAGGTCCCCTCTCCTTTAATTTGTCTAGAAACACTTAAGTCCTTTCCCTCATGAGACTTTCTATGCTCTCATTATATAGATATTATTGCTTACAAGTCTATTTTTTTAAGAATTATTTTTTCATGCATACAAGAACTGGGGTACAGACCAGAGAGGGTGAGAAAATTCAGAGACAGTGGGGAACAGAAGAGGCAGATTGACTGAAATATACTGCTGAAGGGAGCAACAGGAGAGTCAAGAGAGATCTGCTGTGCCATGTGGATATCTCCCTGGCTGGGCATCAAAATAGTGCTGCAGTGGCTGCAGACAGCTTCATAGGTTGCTTCTTTTTTTTATTTTATATATTTTTATATCATTTTTCATTTTTGCATAATGAATGCATTTTTCTTGGTTATATTCCCCATACAATTCCCACCCCCTTATTTTGACCCTAATCCTCTCCACCCTGTAGTGTGTTTCTGGTTTA
>NW_023603271.1:0-7664 GCF_014898055.3 Talpa occidentalis | reverse complement strand
GAAATTAGGCCCCATGTGTCTTCTCCTTCCTCACTTGCTTGGGATGCTACAAGGATACAGAAGTACCTTCCTCCAATCCTCCATATTCTATCATCAAGACATTCTCAGTGGTGTCAGTAGCAACTGGAATAGGGTACAAACTAATTGTTGGAGACACAGGAAAAGTGTGTGTGTGTGTGAGAGAGAGAGAGAGAGAGAGAGAGAGAGTGTGTGTGTGTGTGTGTGTGTGTGTGTGTGGAGAGAGAGAGAGAGAGAGAGAGAGAGAGAGAGAGAGAGAGAGAGAGAATGTATGTATACATATAGTGGATCCACAGATAATTACCTGTGGCATTAAAATTTCATGATTAGGGGAAAAAAACCTCTTTTTATTTCTTTACCCTTTTATTTTACTTCCTAAACTTTAAGATAGTTTAGTTTTTTCATTTGCTGGTATACTGAGCTAATGTTCCTTTTTGAGAGTCTAGAGTATTTTTTGCTTATACATAATGGAACTTTTTGTGTCCTTGGTTCTAGTGCAAAGGTAGCATCAAAATCTTGAAGAAGACGGATGGAGAGACGGAATGAAATGTTGGCCGGGGTGAGGTGAACTATGTGCTGTAATTCATTCCTGAGGAAAGGACAACTGCTCCACCCTTCTGCAGAGAACTGTGAGCTTAGACTATTTTTACTGCCTGTTCTAGTAATTGTCTATTTTTGGGAAATGACCTAAGGAAATGCTGGAAATACTGATACAATCTACGTATAAAACTATTGACCAACACCTGCTTTATAGCAACAAATGTTTGGAAACATCTCCAGGAAAACCCTCGGGAACGGGTGAATAATCGCTGTATGTCCATATGATGACGGGCAGCAGTTCGAGGGAGACCATGACTGGGGGGCAGAGGAACGCTGGGGGGTCCTGGGGGGACAAAGGCAGAGAAACGGCGGAGGCGCCCCCTGGCGGGGAGGCCGTGAAACGGGCGCCGCGGAGAGTGTGATGGCGGCGTGGGGCGGGAAGGGCGGGGACGGGTGGAACGGGATGAGGCGCCAGGAGCGATGGGAGGAGGAGCGGCGGGGTCGGGACGGGCAGAGAGAGCGTGAAGGGCGTGACCCGGGAGGCGCGTGGCAGGGGGCGCGGAGGAGGAGCGGGCGGGGCCGGGACGGGCAGGGTTGGGCTTGGCGTGGGGAGGTGGGGGGGTGGATCGGGCGGGCCGGGTCGTTCCGGTGCGGGGGCGCGGGGGGCGCGGGGAGGAGGAGCGGCGGGGCCCGGAGGGCAGGGACGGGCGCGTGGGCGCGGGGGTGCGGGGAGGAGGAGCGGGCGGGACTGGACGGGCCGGGCGCGGGGGGGCTCGGGGAGGAGGAGCGGGCGGGGCCCGGAAGGCGGGACGGGCGCGGGGTGGGGCGCGGGGGTTTTGGAAGTAGGAACAGGCGGGCCCGGAGGGCAGGGAAGGGCGCGGGGGCGCGGGGGTGCGGAATGGGGGAGCGGCGGGGCCCGGAGGGCAGGGACGGGCCGAACGGGTGTGGATGGGCGTGGCGCGGGGCGGAGGAGCGGGTGGGGCCAGGTCGGGGCGGCAGGACGAGGGCTGAGCGGCCCGTCGTGAGCAACACGCAGAGGAGTGAGCCGGGTCGGGGGACGGGTGGTGGGGGGGTGACGGGGGACCGGCGAGCAGCGAAGCCCGGGACGAGGAGGCTCCAGGGCTAGGCGCGGGGGAGAACGGCGGCCGGGCCCGCAGGAAGGAGCCGGGGGCGCAGGAGGGTGCGGGGCGGGGCGCGGCCTGGCGGCGGGCGGCGCCCAGGAGGGCGTGAGGGAGGCGCAGGCGCGAGTCTTTCACTCCACATAGACGCGTCTCGCCATTTCTGGGCGCCCGCGGCTCTGGTGACATTATTGGGGCAGACGCGGCCTCTGGCCCCGGGTCACTGAACCCTGGATTGCCGGCCCGGCGGGCGTGGCCACGCGAGCGCCCAGGTGTGTCCGGGCCGCCCCCGCCCGCCCCCCCTGCCCTTCCCTCTGCCCGCCCCCTGCCCGCCTACCTGCGCGCCCATGCCTACCCTGGCCCTGGCTGCACGCGGCTCCCTCCAGCGTTCCTGGCGTCCTGGGCTGCGAGGAGGTCGTTGCTGCGTGGCGCGCCCCTCAGGACCCCGCGGGACCCGGCGCGGGAGGACGAGGTGAGCCGGGGGAGGGCGAGCGCGTCTCCCTGGGCGGCTGACGGGAGGGTCCGGTGAGAGGAGGGGGGGCCTGGTGAGGAGAACTGGGGGTTCTTTGGGGTTCAGTTTTGAGCACGGGGTCACCTAGGGTGTCAGTTTCATGCCTGAGGGGTCCCCCTGACGGACGGCCGTGGGTCCCACGAGTTTGCTCCGGCTCCTCGTGGCTCGAGGACGCGCCTGGGCTCTGGGCGCTGCTCTGCCCGGCCGCGTGGCTGTTGCTGTGGGTGATGATGTCTTTGGGGCAGACTGAGGTTTTCTGGGGTGACACCCCCTCCCTGCCCCGGGCCTAGCAGGTAGGAGGGAAGCCCCGGCCCGACCCCCAGTCTGAGCAGCCCGACCCGCCGCCCAGGCCTCGCCCGCAGGGAGGCGGCTCCTCGACCCAGGCCCGGAGGCCCCAGAGGAGGCTTAACCCCCCCGGCGGAGGCGGAGGCTGTACCCCATCAGCGCCTCCAGGGAGGGAGCCCGCCGCTCACTTCTACAATGGAAACTCCAGGTCTCAGTCTTTGAATAGTTTTCTGAGAGTAAAACCCCTCGGGCGTCTTCCCGGGTTAAAACCCTCCCTGTCAGGACGTTTCCCGCCGTCGCCGGCCCCGCCTGCGCGACTTCCATCCAGACCCTGCCCTGTCCCCCACCGCCCCTTGTCCTGCCTCCGCAGCCTGGGCCTCGGCACACGGGCCTCCTGCCTGGGCCCTTTCTGGGTCCCCTGTCACGGGGAGGGGGCACGTTTCGGCGTTCTTGTTATGCGCCCCCCGCCCCAGTTCGTTGGCTTCAGGGTGGGCTTGAAAGTGGAAGCGTTTGTGGATGGAGCGGACGGCTGTCGTGGTTTCCAGCCAAGGGAAACATGCATGTGCTTGGTCATGCGACAACCCTGAGAAAAACAGGCCAGCATTTCAGCTTCACGGCTTCACGTGGCGCCTCGCTGATACTGCATGATGGAGACAAACCCTGTCACCGCAGGGCTTTCGCACCTGAGGTTCCGTCCTTCGTTGTGAAAGAATATTCTCAGGGGACCCTTCCCTGGTACTGTCTGTAATGCACCCCCCGACATTGACCGCAATTCCAGCCTTTTATTCGTGACACCTGTCTCTACCTGAGACTGATTTCCCCCAACCTCATCCCTTTCAACCTATTACCCTTCCCCCCCGCCTCTGAAGCGCAAACCTCACTGTTTATTAGCAGGTGCAGCTTTTATTAGTAATTAGCTTTATTGATTTGTTTGCTATGGAAGCTTCCAGTGTTTCTCTCAGTCATTCTATCTGGCTTTACCGCACACGATTGCCTCAAACTCCATCCATTTTGCTGTAAATGGTAACCTTTCATGTTTTTACGGCTGACTTGTATTCTGTAGTGTGGATCGACCACATCTTGATCCAATGCTCTGTCAGTGAGCACTCAGGTTTTTTTTTTCTTTGCATGTAACTGGTACAGGCCAGAGGTGCAGGGGTGTGTGTGGGAGGATTCACCAGAGGAGCAGTGGGGAGCAGGGCAGGTGGATCTAACTGCAATCCACTGTTGAGGGGAGCAGTGGGGAGACAGGGTGGGTCTGCTGCACCATGTGGGTCAGCTCCCTGGCCGGGGATGAAACTCAGGCCTTAGTCATGATAGCCCTGATACTTAACCCCTAGGTCACCAGGAAGCCCTGGTTGTTACCGTTTTTTAGTGATAATCTGGTTGTAAACATGTGGAGGAGGTTGCCTGACATTCCCTGTGCCTTCCAGATTCCTTTCTCATATTGATGTGTGTTCAATGTGTCAGATCTATGTGCATTTTTTTCATTGTTATAAATTATACATAATATTTACCACTAAATATTTTTAAGCCAGGCATGTTATGGTATTAACTACATTGACATCATTGCACAAATATCTCACCATCCTGGTCTAGGATGTTTCATTCCCCCTGTTAAACAAAGCTCCCCATTTCTCTTCACCTCATCCCCTAGCAACCACATTCTACTGCTGTCTCTGAATTTGACTGCTCTGGACCCCTAATAGAAATGGAATTACCCTGTTAGTCCATTTGTGTCTTACTTAACATAATGACTTTAAGGTTCCTACCGTTGTAGCATGTATCAGAATTTTCTTAATTTTTAAAAAAATATTTTATATAATTCTTACATCATTTTTCATTTTTGCACAATGTATGCATTTTAATTTTGGTTATATTCCCCATACAATTTCACCCCCCCTTATTTTGACCCTAGTACTTCCTCTCCCCGCCCCGCCCCCCCATAGTGTGTCTCTGGTTTATAGTTGTTTGTTGATTTTGATTTTTACTTTGTATTAATTAGTCTTTTTCCTGGTGCCTTATTTAGTTTTTCTAAATTCCTACTATGAGTGAGACCATCTGGTATTTTTCTTTTTCTTTCTGACTTATTTTGCTGAGCATGATCCCTTCTAGCTTCATCCATGTTGCTGCAAACTGCATGTGTTTATCTTTTTGATTGCTGAGTAATATTCCATCGTGTATATGTACCACATCTTCTTGATCCAGTCATCTGTTTTTGGGCATTTGGGTTGTTTCCATAGCTTAGCTATTGTAAATAGTGCTGCTATCAACATAGGGATGCCGGTGTCCTTTGGAAGTGATGTTTCCGTGTCATTTGGGTAGATGCCTAGGAGTGGAATTGCTGGATCCTATGGAAGCTCTATCTTTAGCAGGTTGAGGAATCTCCACACAGCTCTCCATAGTGGTTGGACCAGTTTGCACTTCCACCAGCAATGCAGGAGAGTTCCTTTTTCTCCACAACCTCACCAACATTTGTTGTTGCTAGTTTTTTTAATATGTGCCATTCTCACTGGTGTAAGATGGTATCTCATTGTAGTTTTTGTACCAAATGCAAATGAGATTTGCATTTCCCTGATTACAATGGATGTTGGACATTTTTCATATGCCTGTTGGCCATTTGCACTTCTCTTTGGAGAAGTTTCTTTTTAGCTCTTCTGCCCATTTTTTGACTGGATTATTTTCTTTGTTTTTATTGAGTCTCATCAGCTCTTTGTGGATTTTTGTGATCAGTCCTTTATCATTAGTGTTGTGTGCAAAAATGTTCTCCCAGTTGGTGGGGTTTCTCTTTGTTTTTGTTATTGTCTCTTTTGCTGTGCAGAAGCTCTTTAATTTGATGTAGTCCCAGGTGTTGATCTTTGCCTTCACTGTCACTGCTTTGGGTGACGTGTCTGTAAAGATTTCTTTGATGTGCATGTCATGTAGTGTTTCACCTATATTTCCTTCTATGTATATTTTATGGTTTCAGGTCTTATGTCTAGTTCTTTAATCCCTTTTGAGTTGGTTTTTGCATGGTGTGAGGTAATAGTCAAGCTTCATTCTTTTGCATGTAGCGACCTAGTTTTCCCAGCACCATTTATTGAACAAACTTTCTTTGCTCCAATGCATAGTCTTTGCTCCTTTGTCAAAGATTAGTTGACCATAATTCTGTGGGTTTATTTCTGGATTTCCTATTCAGTTCTGTTGGTCCATGTGTCTGTGATTGTTCCAATACCATGCAGTTTTGATGATTATGGCTTTGTAGTATAGTTTGAAGACTGGGTGTGTGATGCCTCCATTCCCTTCTTTTTTTTTCAGGAGATCTTTGGTTATTCGGGGTTTTGGTGATTCCATATGAATTTCATCAATAATTGTTCTATTTCTTTGAAGAATGTCATTGAAATTATTATTGGAATAGCAATTAAATCTGTATATCGCTCTTGGTATGATGGCCATTTTAATAATGTTAATTCTTCCAATCCATGACAGGGGATATCTTTCCATTTCTTTGTGTCTTCTTCTATTTAACAGTGTTTTATAGTTTTCTTTATAAGGTCCTTTACCTCTTTTGTTAGATTTATTCCCAAGTATTTGATTTTTTTTGTTTCAATAATAAAAGGAATGGTTTTTTATTTCTTAATATTTATTGTTTGTGTATAGGAAGGCTACTTATTTTTGTGTGTTGATTTTGTATCCTGCCACTTTAGTAAACTGATTGATTAGTTGAATTAGTTTTTCTGTGGAGTTTTTGGTGTTCTCTATGTATATTATCATATCATCTGTGAATAGTGATAGTTTAACTTCTTCTTTTCCTATTTGGATTCCTTGTATGTCCTTCTCTTGTCTTATTTCTCTGGCTAGGACTCCTAGTACTATATTGAAAAGCAGTGGTGAGAGTGGACCTCCTGTCTTTTCCAGATCTTAATGGAAATGCTTTCAGCTTTTCACCATTGAGAATGATACTGGCTGTTGGCTTGTCATATATGGCCTTTATGATATTGAGGTATGTTCCTTGTATCCCAAGAATTTCAAGGGCTTTTATCATGAATGGGTGTTGCACTTTGTTGAAAGCTTTCTCAGCATCTATTGATATTAGCATATTTTTTTATTTTTATGGTTTTTATGACTTTCTTGTCATTCTCGGTAGATAATAATGTCATAGAGATGGCTCTAATTCTATTTTTTTCTTTTTTTAAATTTTATTTAGGTTTTTTTTAAATTTTTTATTACTGTTTTATCTTTTATTTTATTTTAATTTTTTAATTATTTTTTAAAGATTTGTTTGTTTATACAAGCACTGGGTACAGTCAGAAGCACGGGAGGGTGAGAGATTCACCAGAGCGGGGGAGCAGAGCAGGCAGAAGGACTGAAGTACACTGCTGAGGGTAGCAGCGTGAGGCAGGAGAGGTCTGCGCGCCTTGTGGGACCCTCCTCCGGAGGCCAGGGAGCAGCCGGGGATCTAACCAGCGTTGCAGAGGCTGCGGGCAGCTTTGCAACCCAGCGCTCAACCGCTGCGCCACTGGGGAGGCCCTTCATTGATCTTTTGGATTGTTGTTTTAGTTTCGATTTCATTTATTTCTGCTTTGATTTTTATTATTTATTTTCTTCTACTGGTTTTGGGTTATTTTTTCCCTAGTTCTTTGAGCTTTGAGATTAGGTTGTTTCTTTGAGTTCTTTCTTGTTTCTTGATATGAGCCCTATTGCTGTTTATTTTTCTCTTATTACTGCTTTTGCTGCGTCCAATACATTTAGGAAATTGGTGTCCTCTTTGTCATTCAACTCAAAGTAGTTTTAATTTTTCCTTTGATCTCATTAGTCCAGTGGTCTTCCAGTAATGTGGGTTTCAATCTCCATGAGGTAGGAGAGTTTCTTGCCTTCTTTTTATGGTTTATTTCTAGTTTGATGCCTTCATGGTCAGAGAAGATGGTTGGTATGGTTTCAATCTTGGTGTATCTGTTGATGTTTGTCTTGTGTCCCAGTATGTGGTCGATCCTAGAGAATGATCCCTGTGCGCTTGAGAAAATGTGTACTCAGATTTTTTTGGGTTTAGTGTTCTGTAGATGTCTGTTAAGCCCATGAGCTCTAGATCCTTATTTAGAGCTTTAGCGTCCTTACTATTTTTTGTCTCATTGATCTGTCCATTGTTGATAGTGGTGTGTTGAAGTCTCCTACTACATATGCGTTTTCTCTGATGTCTGTTTTCAGAGATGATA
>NW_023603270.1:0-7664 GCF_014898055.3 Talpa occidentalis | reverse complement strand
GTCGTGCTCAAGTTGGACCACCCAGCAACACCCAGCGCCGAGCCAAGCACACAACAGGCGCTCAGTCAAATCCCTGGCAGGTCTCTAGATGCCTCCTTCAGTCTGCGGAGTGGGGCGAGGGTGGCCTGGACTCTCAACCCAGGGGCTGACTGGCTGGGGCCGAGGAAGGATGGGGTAGTTGGCTCATTCATTCATTCGTTCGTTCAGCACTTACTGGGCGTCGTCTGTGTGCCCCGCGCGACACGGGCGCCTGATGCGGAGAGCGAGGCCAGCCTGGTCCCGGCCGGGAGGGGACGGCCACGCTCTGCTGGGGAAGCCGGACGCAAACCCACACGTCTCGCCCATGAAGGTGAATTCGACGGCGAGCGTCCGAAACCGGCGCCCCCGTCCGCCAGGCCATCGGCCGCCGCCCGCTCCGCCCCGGGCCCTGCCCGCACGTACCTCCCCAGGGCCTCCGCCCGCCGCCGCTCAACCGCCGCGCGGTCTAGACCCACAGCCACCGTCCCGGCCGAGGCCCCAGCTCGGCGCGCTGCTGCTGACGCCCCGCCCACGCCCGTGACCATTGGCCTCCGAGAGAGCCACGGGCCTAACGCGCCACACCATTGGACGCCGTGGCTGCCACTAATGCTGCGACCCCACCTCTCCGTTCTGCAGGGGAAAATAGTTCCTCCCGCTGCGCGGTACAGCCACCAGGTGGTTCCGGAGAGAAACTCTGAACTTAGAGGAAAGGTTCCGTGAGGTTTGGCTTGCAGAGCTGTCCAGGGGCACTTGGTGCTGAATCCCTCTCCAATCGAAGCTGAGAATTGAAGGGAAAAAAATTTAATAGAGGAGACCAGCACTTTCTGAGCGTCCCTATGCTAGTGCGCTTCCCATAAGATTAAGAAGCAGATATATAGATTCAGTATTTCCCATACTTTGTGCCAGGACCTTTTCTAGAAGAACATTCATCAACAAAGCAAAGATCTCTCCCTGTTTGGATCTTATATTCTAGAAGAAGACACAGAAAACTGATAACATAATAAGTAAGGGAATTCACCATGTGCTGCTGAATGGAAAAATCTGCCAAAACCTTTCTTAGAGGGAACCCACGGATCCCACTCACTCACTGAACACCAACATCTGAATTCCATCAGTTTGTGGCCCAAGATGTCAAGTCATGAAAGGCAGAGAAATGCTTCCAGATCAAAGGAGGCTAAAAAAAAATGGACACGACAACCAAGTGCAATAGGTGGTTTTGGATTAAATTCTGTATTTTAAAGAATATGCTGTAGAGGACATCACTGGAACAAGGAACAAAATTGAATGTGCACTAAATAACTGGGGAAAAACTATTTCAAGGAATTGTGGACTATATAATCCCCATTTGTAAACAATGACAAAATACACATCATAGGGTTATTAATCACACAGAGAAAGATCTAAAAGTTTATAAACAAACTATTTATTTACAGTGCGATTGGGATGAGGGAGTAAGATGTGACTTTCCATTGTGTATTAAGGTAGAAGAAGTAGGACCAAGACGGTGGATTAGGAGGAACTTGTGCTTATCGCCTCACCAGAACACAAAAAATCTACACTTAAATAGACACTAAACCTCACAGAAGCAGACCTGAAACTCAATGACTAGAGCTTCCACAACAAAGGATAAAAAGGTAGCACCCAGAGGAGTGGGTGAGACAGAGATGCTCTTGCCAATGAAGAAACTGCATTTGCAGGGACATCGAAGTACAGTTGGGACATTTGTAATGTGCGGGACTTTTCCCTGAGGAGTGAGGAGAGGACTGTGTTTAACACCCCACACCCCAACCCTATGATCCAGAACAGTGGAGAGGAGCCCTTGGAATCCATGCACTGAGGACCAGAGGGAAGTGAGAGTAGGGAATTGGAAGAAAAGGTAGACACTAAGATCCAGCCCTCAATAGGCCCTTGAACAGACTCATTTGCCCTGGGACCTAAAGCAATAACACCAGTCTGAGCAATGCTTGTGCTCTGGAAAAGGAATCCCAGACACCAGCCTTATAGTGGAGGCCTGGGAGGCAAAGAACACTAATGAATAACCCCAGGTCATTGTCACCCTCAACAAAGTGGGTGGGCACCATCTTGGAAGCCACCCTCCACACTCCTAAATCCCAGAGCGAATCCCTGATTAGGCAATCCACCACCCACAGGAATTAGCCTAACTACTTGGTAGTTGAGAGATAACAATCAAGAGGGTCCCTCCCACACCCAGGGACAAGCAGGCCTAGCCCCTGCTGGCCGGCAAACAGGCTGGTTCCCACAGCCAAGAAGCACCCCACAGACTTGCAAAGCATGGGCACCTAGCTTTCTAGACAGATTATAATTTTTATTTATGGACTTTGGTGTTTGTACCTTATACTTTGATAAACATTTTGAGTACAGCAAAGAGAGAGAGAGGCCTACATGAGCTTACAAAAGAACGAAGAACAGCTCGAGCTGGGCGGAATTTGTGGTCTGCACCCTTCACATTCACATTGAATGGATTCATACTCTCTGGCCCTATCACGCACTAGGCAACTTGGGGTGGCAGCCCCATCATAACACAAGTGACCACCAGAACGTCCCTGGTTGGGAGGGCCTATAATTTCAAAAGGAGGAGCACAATGCTGAACTCGAGGACTGGGACCGTTTCCGAGCTCACCCCGAGAGCTTTCAGGATTACATGCAACCTTATTCCTTCTGAGAGTGCCTTTCCGGCTACGAGGATGGAAGAGGTACCAGTGCGCCACCTGGTGGCTGAGCGGGCAATCAATCACCTCAACTTCTCTCCAGGGCCAGGAAGTGGGGAGTGGGGGGCGGGGGACGGGGCGGGGTGTGGAAGGAGTTTTGCTGCAACTCTTCGCAAATAATCTTTTTCTGTAAGGTGGGATGGATGGGAAAGCCACATTTGTTTTGGGTATTCAAGTTACCCAGGATGGTATAAAATCTTTGCTGGGCCTCCGTGGAGGCGCAAGGGGTTAAGAGGCAACCTATGAAGCTATCCACAGACACCACAGCTTGAGTTTGATTCCCTGCCAGGGAGCTACCCACATGGCGCAGCAGACCTCTCCTGACTCGCTTGCTGCTCCCCTCCGCAGTGGATTTCAGTCAATCTGCCTCTTCTGTTCCCACTGTCTCTGGTGAATCCTCTCACTCCCCACACCTCTGGTCTGTACCCTAGTTCTTGTATGCATAAATACTTAAAAAAAATAAAATCCTTGCTGTGTATAGCACATGAACAAATTATTTTTTCTGGTGGCAATATGGTTTGGGAAGTTCACGTTTGACACATCGATCCAGGGCCTACTGGGTGGTGGTAATACTGACATCTGCCTGGATCATTCTCTGGGGGCCCATCCTGGGTACTGTAGGGTGTCCAGTGACATCCCTGGCCCCACCCACTTGATGCCAGAAGCACCCCCAACGTGATAACCACTGATGTTCCCAGATATCACCTAGTGTCACCTGGGGAGCAGAACCACTGATTGAGCAGGTCGCTTCTGGGAAAAAGACAGTTTCTTTCTTGATGCTTCCTGAGACTAGATATGGGTGATTTGTAGTCTAGCACCCAGGAAGTATGTGCCAAGGTTGTGGAGACAGAGAAAACAAACCTTCATAACCCCATCTATGGCGGCAGTAACTGCCTTAAATTTTAAGCCTCAACCCACTCCTGGAAGCTATTTCCCAGTCATGACTTACCCTAATTCCGTATTTAATTTTTAGTATTTTTTTGGCTCAGTGCACCTGACAGGTATATTAAGAAATATCCTATTTCTAATTTGTGTGGGATCAAGTGGCAATTATCCATTACACACTTCTCATCAAGGTATTTAGAGCAGCCTTGGGCTTTGGGGATGAGATGTTGACAGTGGTTCTTCTTTCTTCTTTTTTTCCCCACTCCCAAGAGTCTCTGGACCTTTCCTGAACACTCGTGCTGGGTTGGGGATACTTTGGGAGAGGTTCTTTGGGTCCTACTGCTGATGGACAAACAGGACAGGAGGGAAGGAACAAAGGTTACCCAAGAAGACCTAAGCAACACATGCAAGCAGCTGCCGGAATATGTCGCTCATGGTCAGTGCTTCTCAAAGTGGGGTTCTCCCAACAGGTGCACCAGGATCACCTGGGCTGCTTAAGCAGGCCAGCAGCATGCACCAAGGACCCCCAGCTGCAATAGGCACAATGTCCCCTGACGTGGCCCAGTGTTTCCTGTTGACAATCACCACCCTACATGCATGAGGCAGAGACTAGTCAGCAGGAAGCAGGTGTCCTTGGGTGATTTCAGTGTGCAGCCCAGGTGGGGCCTCCTAACCCTCCCTACTGACCTGGGGGCCACCAGTCCAGTTTAATTGAAGACAGGAAGGACACAGGCTTTGCTGGCACCAGGGAACATTTGGACTTTGCCCAAAGCAATATTTAGGTTTGCCAAACCTTAGAATGATGCAGGGATATTTTTCCGGAAGAATTCCCATGACTCCACAGACATTGGGGCCACATGGAGACTTGGGGTGGGGGTTCACTTGAGACCAAAGACTTGGGCACCAGTGATTCACAACTGCTCCTCCATCTTGGAACTCCAGATAGCACAGCTCCCTTGATGGAGCAGGTGAACAATCAGGTCCCTTCTGGTCGGCAGCAGTTAAGACAGTTGGAACATCGTCTAAGCTTAAACCTGTGAGCCACTCTAAGGCACTCCAATAACCCCCACCTCCTGGTGGTAATGCCCTGTACAATCCCTCCTACTGGGTATGCTGAAGGCATAAAAAAAAGTCACACACACAACTGGGCTTGCACTAGGTTTCTATTTTTGTTCAAAATATTAACCATGTGCACAGAAAACTTTTAGGATAGAAAATTTAGCAGTGTCTGTCTCTGAAGAGTGCATTTTATGTCTCGTATTTATTTTTATAATTTTTTTTTATGCTTTGCATGTCTTCAACTAAAAATAACATGAGACTTGGGGTAGGATGACCAGTTGGGATGGAGACCTACCCCTGCCCCCCTCTCCCCCCACCCCCACCCAACAGAACAGCTTCCCAGAAGTCATGAGATTACTCTTACCACCTCTGATGGTACATTTTGTCACCTCGACTGGGATACCGGGTGGCGAGACACTTGGTCAAACATCCTGGGTGTGCCTGAGAGTACTTCTGGATGAGGCTGGTGTTTAGGTTGGCAGACTAAATAAAGCAGGCTGTTCTTCCAGATGTGGTAGGCTTTGTCCCATTAGCCAAAGGCCCAGACAGAACCAAAGGGCTTTGAACAAGGGACCTAACTCCTCCTCCCTGGCTTGGCTGCGACACTGTGGTGTTCTTCCTGTCTTTGAACTCTGTGGCCCTCTGGAAATGAGACAGCAGCTGTGCAGTTGGTTCTCTTGATTCCTGGGCCTTTGGACTTAGGCTGGGACTGCACATGCACCCTCCAGCTTCCAGGCCACAGATCTTGGAACTTCAGTGCCCATTAGCATGTGAGCCAATTCCTCACAACGAATCTCTACATACATCCCGTTGGTTGTGCTTCTCTGCAGAATGCCCACACACCACATCCATGCCTGTCTTGGTAGGTGAATAAACTGTGTGGGGAAAATTCCTTCCGAGGCCCCCTCCATGGCTGTTTGATCCCTACCCTCTGGCCCAGCACTGATCCGTCCGGGAGTTCCTAGGGCCCTGGGGGAGCCCTTAGAAGCCAGCGTTGCCACTGTTTCTGCACTGCTGTGTCACTCACTCGGGCAGCCTGGCTGTGGGCCGCCTCATCTACCTGTTCACCAGCTGGCCACTCTCAACTCGCACTTAAGATGGGATAATGGGGCATGCAGCACTCCTGATTCTCTTCTCCATGGTCTCTCAACTTCACTCACTCTCTCCTGCTTGGGATACCTTAGGACGGGGCCCGGGCTAGGCCACTTTCTGGGGGCAGCTGTCCTGGGTACTGAGGTATAGAGTGGCACTCCTGACCTAACTCACTTAATGTCTAGAGCAATGGTAGTTTTGACAACCACAAATGCCCCGGACAGGGCTCACACCACCAGGGCAGAGCTGCAGCTGAGCCCTGCTGAGATCCCACCTCCAACTGGGCGGAGCACCGTGGGGAGCGGCCTGTCTCTAGGTCTGAGAGTTCTTTGGTGACCTGTGGATGGCACAGGCTACCTTCACAGAAGCAGGTCCTCAGCCAGGCCCTCCAGGTGCAGGTTCTGCAGCTGGGGGTGGGCTCTACCAGGGTGAGGGGCCCCCTGGGTGATAAAACTCAGTGGAACTGTGAAATGTGCATGATGGTGCTCTCATGTGAGAGCCCACGCGAGATTAGTTTTGATGGAGGGCTTCCTATGCCATGGCAAGCGCTGCACAGAACCCTCGGGTTAGGGCCAGAGGCAAACCCAGGACCACTTCTCTCACCTAGAGTGTTATGGGAGGGAGGCTCTTAGGGTTCCAGAATGGAGAGACCACGTGCTGAGAACATACTAGAAAAGTAGCACAATAACCCTACTGCCTTGTCTCTGGAAATTTATGTCTGTCCTGTCTGCCAGTCATCCTTTCAACTTGGGGAGATTGGGACACAGAAGCCCGGATTTGCTGTTTCTAGAACCACCTGAGACCCCTGGCACAGGAAGTGCTTACAGCTGCATTGTCGCACACGTTGACGTGTCCCACATGTTGACATGTCCCACAGCAGTGGAGCCTGGCCCGTCTGTGAAGTTCAGGCTGGAGGGTTCTGGGCACCTGCAGCAGGGAGCGTGGGCAGCACTGAGGTCCATGCAGAGATGAGCAGAGGTCACGCTTTTTATTACCCACACATTACACTCATTGCCACGACTACCACTCAAGAGTCAGGACACACCTTCCCGGATGCATGAGGGACGGTGGGTGGCTGGTGGTGGCCCTTCTTCCTACAGGTCACTTACAACACACATGAATCTGATCTACCTCAAAGATGGGCGAAGACCACCAGGGAGCCTCCAATGCCCCAGATGCTGATACCATGGCAGGTGACGGGGGCCAGCAGCACTCCGTCCTCCCCACCCCGCGTGGGCAGGAGTTGAGGGGATGTTCCAGGCAGGCAGCTCAGCCACCAGCTGGTGCAACTGCCCTCCCCAGAGGCAGCGCTGGTGGCTGCATGGCAACTCAGGCTGAGGCAAGTGGCACCTGAACAGGAGGGGAGAGCCCTCCAGGAGCCTGGACATGCCAGGCTGGCAGGACAGACAGGCTAGGATGGACTCAGGGGCCAGGCCAGGTCACCATCAAGCCCCTGAGGTTTGTTGTGAATACAGGGAAAAGAGGGTTGGCGATCAGATCGACGAAAGGAAAGTCACAGAGGCTGGTCCTGTGTTCCCAGGATGCCCTACCCCCACCAGAGCACAGGGAACAGAACTATCTGGAAGGAATCTGCAACTAAGAGCTCCTCATGCAAAAACCCGAGATCCAAGGGTCTGGGCAGATACGGCCCCCCGACTGTGGCTGGCAGTGAGCTTGTCCGAGTGGGAAAGTGAGAGGTCGATGCAGAAAGCCACTTTCACCGGCCCTGGAGGCCCCTGAAGACAAACCAGGGTGGGCGTGGGGGCGGTGGGCACAAACCCTGTTCTCAGAGTGGCCCAGGGGCTGTCTCCATCCCAGGATTCTAGAAAAGACTTTAGTGAGAGGGTCTTTGGGGGGCGAAGGGGTGCTGGTCTACACGCA
>NW_023603269.1:0-7668 GCF_014898055.3 Talpa occidentalis | reverse complement strand
TTAACACCCCCCATAAAAGATACTCCATGAACATATTTGATCCAGATGGTGCAAATTCACTCTGAATAGTTCTATCTACCCTCTTATTTGTGTCACTATTGCTGCATAGAGATCTGATTTTGAAAATTTTGTTACTCATGTTTAGTTTCTGTTTCGTTCAGAAGTAATGCCAAGTTCTCCGCTGTCAGAGAGCCTTGATTTGCCATGCCCCCTGCCTGGAGCACTATGACCTTGACCCCTCTCATGACCCTGGCCTCTGACCACAGCTCTCAGTGCAAATGCCATGTTTCCAGAAAAACCTTTCCTGAAAATCCTACAGGAAGCAGCCTGTCCCCACAAACACCATTATTATTTATCACTTTCCCTGTAGACTTATTCATCACAGTAAATTGGATTGAGTAAAAGCTGAATAAGAAATATGTTTTTTGAAAAACAGATTTAAACTCTACCTAAAGATTTATTTCTGAAGTGGCTCAAGCTAATAGAGCTTCTGTTCAAATAAAGATGAAATGGAGACCAGTCTTGAAATTTCCCTGAGCAGACAAAACCAATTTATTCATAGAAACAATGCTTAATTTAGCTTATTTTGGGAGATGAGCTTGACTTGGGTCATTCCATGCCTATTTCTCTGGAAATCACAAACAAAACTTAAACTGCTTCCTAATATTGATATGAGGTAACCACCAAACCACCCCTAGTATTTAAGAAAAGTCTAATCATATAAGCAATCGCTGTGAAGAATAAACAGTCACTGCTCATTGTATAAGTTGCTTTATAAGCTGTCTTTTGGTGTGTGCACAAGAAATTTCTGTGAATTACTACTTGGTGAATCACTGGTTTTACTTTTCACGTTATTACTAAACTTGCGACACCACAAAAACCAGTAGCCAAAGCCCCATATACTAATGTGTTATGGTGAATTGACATCATCCTGACATGAGGACAGCTATAAAGCTCTTTAAAATGTTGGTAAGTAAACAGCAGTTGCCTTGACCTTCTTATGATCCTTCAACTAAAGAGCTAATGTTGTAGCTTTAGCACCATGAACCAAAAATGAAAGACAGCGTCCTTTCATATTGAGGGGTTCCAACACCTTTCAACCTCCCCAAGGCTTTCCTTCTGGGTTTCTGGTTCAGCCTTCTCAGAATTTCTGAGACTCATCTTTTAACCCACTTACAACCCCAGCCCACTCCCAATGTGATTCTGCATACCTCCTCAGGTCAGAAAGATACCAGCTTGCTAATCAGTCCAGCTCAGTGACCAGTGTCATGGCCAATCACATGCCACCCTCCTCTTGTGTGATGTCTCTGCCAGAGCAATCCTATCTTGTCACATTGGCCTAGGAGCCTACACACAACCCCATACACTAGGAACGAACACCGGTCTGCACAGATCCCAAAGTGCAAGTGCACATCGCATGGAGTAGAGCAGCCATGTCAGAGGAAGATGACCACCCAGCAGATCAGTCATTCATCAGCAGATGATTTTGTTCCCCTTCTCTAATCCAGAGCAGCCACAATTCATCATAAGAAATTGCCTGTTGGCCTCTCTGGTGGCACAAAGGGTTAAGCACAGCGTTGTGAAGCTATTCACAGCCTATGCAGCATAAGTTCAATGCCCAGCTGGCCAGGGAGCTACCCACATGGCACAGCAGACCTCTTCTGTCTCAGCCACTGCTCCCCTCAGCAGTGTATTTCAGTCAAACCGCCTGTTCTGCTCCCCACTCTGTCTCTGGTGAATCCTCTCACACCCTGCACCTCTGGCCTTTATCCCAGTTCTTGTATGCATAAAAAATAAATCTTTTTTAAAAAAAAAAAGAAACTGCCTATAACTGCAATTCCCAAACCTAGCTGTGTGCTCAAATAATCTGGGCAGCTTTTATAAATTTACTACCTAAGTCATATCCCAGATGAATTGAATCTGGATTGGATGTTTGGAGATGGGAGTTAGCCATGGATAATTTTTAAAGATCTCTAGGTGATTTCCCTGTGCAACCACATCAAATATGCGTCCTTAATCTAATTAATCTTTAACAATTTTACCTGTCCCGGCATAATTGAGGATTCACTCATGCAACAAATATTTTCTAGGATGTGTATGTGTGCATGATTTCCAATCTCGTTACTGTTTAGTAAAAACATACAGAGAAGAAAAAAACAATGCTGAATGCTACCTTTCCACTAGCAAGTCACCAAAGTGAAATTGGTTACTTGATATTTTTTTCAATTAAAAATAATTTAAAAGAAACTGCACTGTTTATTAATAGACAGTTGTCTTGTGTAAATTTGGAGTGTCGAACCAAATTTTCCCAGTTTTGAACATCCTTAGAAAAGGCTGACATTGAGATTTTGGGTATTCTAGAAATGTTAAGATCAAATTACTGAGTGATGGGCTATTGGAGATAACTTTGGTGATGATTCCTCTTGTTATGTTCATCTATTTCAATATATTTCCTGAAATAAAGATTGAGATGTGCTGTCTGATCAATAGAAGTAAATTTATGAGGGAAAGAGAACAGCTCTAGCAATGATTCAGGGTGATCTCTCTAGGGTACCTGACAAATAGAGTCACTGCTTGGCTGGTTTCAGGGTTGGTGGATGAACATCATATTGACAACACAGGATGTGAATTTGAGACAATGTTCACAAAAGTCAAGTGATAATATATTGTTTTTGAAAAGTAGCAGTAATGATGAGATTTAAAAACAAATATCTAAATAAGTAACAACAGCTTATATTTGCACTGCACCAACTCAGTACCATCCAAATACTTAACATATTAACTCATTTAATCTTCACAACAACTATATATGTAAGATATGATTATCTTTGGCACTTAATAGACTAAAAAGCTAAGGACTGGAAAGTTTAAGTGACTTTTGCCATGATCACAAACCAATAAGTGGTGGAACTGGAACATGAACCCATATCGTCTAGCACACATTTCTGTGCTCACAACTATGTCACTATATTGGCTCCAGAAGAATGAGAGCTTCACTCTTTGAGGTTTGTTGTTAATGGGTAGATTAGAAATGACTCAATGTCACAACAATTACTATAAAAAAGAGCAAGGAGAAAGAACAGCAAGGGTTTCCATGGAGTAGTACCAGTTGGAGTTGTCCTGGAGATAATTGTGACAGAGATCTCTCTGATTTCTAAAACAGAAATGTCTTCTATGTTAACTCTACAATTCAGGAAAAAAGAAAATCTCCCTTCTCTGTGGAGGTCTTCAGATTCCCATCCCATGGTTAGATTTGGCGGAGCACGGGCCAGTACCTAAGAATAGGATATGATTGGGAGTAAGGCTGCAGAGCTGAGAAATCTCTTTGGAGCCCCAGTGCCTCTCTCTCACTATTTTCCAGCATCTGGAGCCTTCTCCTCTCCACGTGGAGTTCAAGATGCTCTCCAGTTTCCCAGATCAGTCTTATCCAACAATGCCCCATCATCCCCCACCTGCCTATTCTTATCTCATTTCAGATTGCAAGATAAGCAAGGTACTCCAGATTACTACTTCTCAACTGGGCTCTCCAAATGTAAACATACTGAGGGCTAGAAAGCAATATGAAGCATTTCAATGGCATTCTTCTATTCAATAAAATTAATCATTATATGCTACAAACGATGTCTAATTTGTAAAAGTATCCATTTTTTTCGTACGCCACTCAGTATAACTAATTTCATCTTGACTAGGGAAAAGAGGTGTGGCCTATGAAAATGTTTCCATTTTTCAATTGACTCTCATTTATATATAGCTAGCTAAAGATGAAGATACAGAAGCATATGGTATTGGTTTAGGCAGAGGCATGGGTACAGGTAACGTGCAGGCACAGGTACAGGTACTCACGTAGGCAGAGACATCGGCCACCATTACTCTCTACCATTTGTATAAGGAATTCTCTTTTCCCAAAATACAAAGTTCCTTTTCAAAGATATCTTCCCTCAGTAGTATCAGAAACGCTGTCAGAAAAGTTCATTTTTAAAGTTGATTTAGGAAATAACGGATATTTTGATCAAAGGAATTTGAAGCAGCATGACAAAATAAAGCCTATCATTTAGATTGCTAGGCAGCGCTAAGCAGGTATTTGGGCAATGAGGCAGGTATCTTGCTGTTTAAGTCAAACCGCATACAACAAGCATCAGCACAGGTGTATTACGTAATTGCTCAACCAAGTGCTAGAATTCTCTCATTCTTAGCTGTGTTCATATGCCCCAAATTCTAAAATACTGAAAAGGATAGATTGTTGATATCCACACATGAGAGAAAAAACACTTTTCTTGCATGTTTTAAAACACTGCATTTGTAAAACATGTGGTTAGAATTGAAATTTTTATTTCATACCTTTGTGAAAACGCAAATGGAATAACATTCATGGTCACTGAGTTCCGTTTCCATAGATATAGTTTCAATTGTACCAACCAGGGACAGATTGTATATTTTATTACTTTGTTTAAAATATCATTCATTTTTTAAATGCCCCAGCTCTCCATAACATCACATATGAACATAATGATAAAATTTCATCTACTTTAAAACATTTTAAGGTCTCTGTGACATTAAAAGAATAATGTTCTTTGTGATGCTAGAATGTGTGCTGGATTGTGATTCTGGAAGCCTATTAGTTTAACTCAGCATGTTGGCTTGGCCTCCAGGGAATTCCTTAAGAACTCAGAATTAAACAAGTTTGTGATCCCATTAATGTTCAGAAAAGAGTTAACCAGGTAACCAGAGATTTAATTAAATATAGTTTAAAAGCCCTAGAAAAGAAGGCGAGGTTTTTTTTTTTTACCTGAACTCCTGAAAAAAAAGATACTATTTTATTTGCTTTACAAGAAAGAACAACAATATGAAAACTGTTATTCTCTACTGGACTTGTTAATTTTTAGAGACCATTGTTTTATATGATTGCATTTCTCACAGCACAGAGTTTTCAATCTACAAATACTTAATGTATAATTGCAAATTTAATGGCATAATAAGCTGTTGATCTTTCAATTAGAACTTAGCAGCAAATGAATCTTAAGTAATGACAGTGATGAGCCCTAACCCCACATTGAATACACATGTTATTTGGGGGTGTGTTAAGGCATCCCCAGCAATTTAAAAAATAATGTATACATAGATCACATAGGGGCAGGAATGGACATAGTGCAGGTTTTCTATGATCCAGCAGACTGGGTAAAGGAGCAGTCAGAGTCCTCACTGGTTTTGCAGGTTTTTATTGGGGTTACCAGGTACACAGCAGGCAGGGTTGCTGAGGGGCCGGTAGGCTGGCAGGCCTCCCAGCCCCTAGCAGGACTTCACTCTAGGCTCTCTGGCCTTCTGCTGGCGTCCCCGTGACACCGCCCTTAAAAGCCTAGTCTCAGCCCAGGTGAATCCCATCTACCTATGCCCACACCCTACTGCAGGTGCCTGCCATCAGGCATGCATTCAGGACCTCAGGGTTCCGTCATCTATCCTGATGGCGAGAGGGCAGAAAAGCCTGATACCTCTTACCTTACCCTACAGATCATAACCCTGAAAGTTCATTATATGAATTCAACTAGTAATTCAATCCAGTGGACTTTGTGTATATTAGCAACAGCCCCAAATCTCTACTCTCAAGGATTTTATATCTTAACAGAAGGATATAGCCAATAAATATTAGATATATTAAATAATTATGTAGCCTGTTAAACGTTATAAATGCTTTGGAACAAAAGAAAAAGCAAAGCAAAATAAGGAAATTTGAAATCTCAAATGAGCAGGTGGGCTGCTGTCAAAGTGCAGTGTTGAACGAGGTAGCCAAGACAAGTTTCATCAAGATGAGGCTTGAGCAAAGGCAGAGTTTGAAGAGTCAGCCAAGCATTTGGAAGAGCATTCCAGGAAGAGACAACTTCTAAGGCAAAAGTCCACACATGAGAGTCTGCTTGATGTGTTCCAGGAAAACAAGAGATAAATGTGGTTCTCTGGAGGAGTAGCATCAGGGAAGAGTTCTAGGATATAAGATTTTAGAGGTAATAGCAGAGACAGGCTGGATTATATAAGGGCTGGCAGATGATTGTAAGATCTTTAGCTTTTACTGAGTACATGGAAGAACCATTGCAGAATTCTGACGAGCCCGCTGTTGTATAGAGGATAGAGAGGAGGGAGACAAGGCTCAGCGCAGGGTTACCAGTTAAGTGATGGTTGTTATACTAAGCTGATGGTGGCTCATATCAGAGTGGTGATGGTAGAGAGGTGAAAGTAGAAAGAACTTCTCAATAGATTTCATAAGGGATAGTGATCAAAGGGGAGACCAAGATCATGACAAAGGGCCTGGTTCTAAGCAATTCAAAGGACAGAATCTCCCACAATTAAAATAATGAAAGCTGCATGAAGGAAATTAGAGGAGTGTAAGGGGCAGGAATGGACACTGTGTAGGTTTTCTGATCCAGCAGACCGGATAAAGGAGAAGTCAGAGTCCTCAGTGGTTTTGCAGGTCTTTTATTGGGGTTCACCAGGCATATGGCAAGCAGGGGTGCTGGGGGGCCGGGAGGCTGGCAGGCCTCCCAGCCCCCAGCAGATCCTCACTCTATCTGGGCTCTCTGGCGTTCTCTGCTTCTGCTTCTTCTCGGCTTCTCTCGGCTTCTGCTGCTTCTTCTCGGCTTCTCCTGGAGTCCCCATGATGCCGCCCTTAAAAGCACAGTCTTAGCTCAGGTGAATCACATCTACCTATGCCCACACCCTATTCCAGGTGCCCGCCATCAGGCATGCATTCAGGACCTCAAGGATCCATCATCTATCCTGATGGCGGGAGGGCAGAAAAGCCTGACATTTTTTACCTTACCCTACAAGGAGGAAGATCAGGAGCTCATGTTTGAAATTAAATCTAACTAGTACAGATATAAATAGAAATATTGAACAGTTGGGTGCATGCATTTGGATTTTAGGTGAAGAGTCTAGGTTGGAGATTTAAATTTCGTTGTTATCGGTGTATGATATTGAAAACTCTGGACTGGATAAAACCAAGAGTCAGTGTGTGGACCGAGTACTGATGCATGGGTTCTCCAATAGTAAGAGGACAGAATGAAAAGGAGGATCAACAAAAGCAACTGGGAAGGGGTAATGAGAGAACTAGGAGAGAAGCAATGAGTATGTGCTGTTCTTAGCATCCAAGTGAAGAAAGAGCATCAAAAAAGACTAATGAACTTGGTCAAACCTATGAGAGGTCAAGTGAGATGAGGATGGAAAATTGGTCATTAATTTAGTGATATGGAGCTCCACCAAAAATGAAAATGTTCATCCTGACAATGTTCACGATTTTCTGTGTATTACCAGTTTGCTTTATATAAGGAAGTTCCCCCTACCCAAGATTCTATCCCCGACCTTAGCACTTTCTCTCTCAATTCCTTCCTCCATCCTTACCATGCCCTCCTTTAGAGCCATGCTTCCTCTTTGGTGCATGAGTGAATAATGACTTTCTTTTAAATGTTTTAAATCCTCACATTGGTTTTATACGCTTTCTATGCAAATGCTTATCAATGCCTATTTTTATTTAGCTTTCATTTCTATTCACATAATATGGAGTTATGTTTGAAATGATGTATTACTTTTTTTTCATTTCTTACTCTGTCTTGACTTTTTTCCCCATATTACCTTACATTTCAGCTGCTAAATTTTACAGATTGGCTAATATTATTCAACTTTCAT
>NW_023603268.1:0-7668 GCF_014898055.3 Talpa occidentalis | reverse complement strand
TCCTTGTAGTATTTTTGGAGTGGGGGTTTAGTTGCAATGAAATCCGGAGTTTCTGTTTGTCTGGAAGGTCCATATTCTTTCTTCAAAGAGGAAGGAGAGCTTTGCGGGATAGAGTATTCTTGGTTGGCATCTGTTTTCCTTGGAGTCTGTTGACTATGTCCCTCCACTACTCTCTCCTTGCCCGTAGTGTTTCTTCGGAGAAGTCTGATGTCAGCCTGATTGGCTTTCCTTTGAATGTTATCTGTTTCTTCCCTCTTGCCAGCTTCATTATTTTGCCTTGTCCTGGGATTCTTGGGAGCTTACTATTATGTGTCTTGCTGTATTTTTTCTTTTCGTCGTGGAAGTTTTGGTGTTCTTCTTGCTTCTTGTATATCAATTTTCAGCTCCTTCTTCACATTTGGGAAGTTCTCTTCAATTATCTCTTTGAATATTTTCTCTGTTCCTACTTCTCTCTCCTCTCCTTCTGGTATTCCTATAACTCTTATATTTCCTTTCCTCATGGAGTCAGATAGTTTCCCGAAGTCTTTCTTCATTCTTTTTCCTTCGTACTTCTCTTTCCTTTTCTGTTTTGGTTCTTTTATTTCTGTGTCTTCAAGAGCACTTATTCGTTCTTCTTTCCATTCACAATTCTGCTTTCATTGCTTTTCCAGAATCTTTAGTTCTTCCATCTAATTTCTTTGATCTCCTGCATTTCTTTTACTTCCCGCTTTTAGGACTCAATTTCATTCTTCTGATCATTGATTATTTTTCCCTTATCATTGTTTTCCTTTATGACTTCTGTCAGTTTTTTAATCACGGCAATTTTAAATTCTCTTTCTGGGAAGGCTCAGAAGTTCTTCCAAGTTACTGTCGTTGCAATCTGAGGGCTGGTTTTCTTTTTGTGGTGTGCTTTTTTTCTGGAGAGTTGCTAGGTTGCATGTGGTTCTTCTCCTCCCTACTGTCTGTTTTCTAATTTGCCGTATGCGTTGGGACACTGTGTAGTTGGGACTGGCCGGCATCTTGGGTGAGCTTCTCTGCTCCCCTCTGGTTCCTCCAGGAGTCATCTGTCAGTTTCAAGCAGTCTTTATTGGAGAAAGGTCCCTGTCCTAAAATGTCGATGTGGGGACACACTCCCCTGTGCGCCTGGTCTGCCCCGGCGGTGGGTTCCTGCTCCCCCACTGGGCTTGGACTGCAGGCCAGAGGGGGTCTGGCGTGGGCGAACTTCCCCCGCTCACCTCTGGCTCCTGAGGAAGCCTTCTGCAGGTAGTCTTTACTGAAGAAATGTCCCTGTTCTAAAATGGTGATGTGGGACACACTCCCTGCGCGTACGGTGTCAGGCACACTCTTCTGCGTGCCTGGTCTGCCCCGGCTGTGGGCGCTCGCTCCCCCTGTGGGCTCAGACTACTGGTCGGAAGGGGCCAGGCGTGGGCTAACTCCCCAGCTGGCCACTATCTCCTTCAGGAGCCTGTGCTGGCTTCCAGTCGCTAGGTGGCGCCAGAGATCTCTCCTAGAGCCCTTGGGGAGCTGATTTTCCACCCGTGGGACAGGGAGCAGAGCGGGGATGGTAGGGTACACCTCAACGGCTTTGGGGTGCTGTGTCTGCCTTGTGCCCCACCGTCGTGCGGAACCCACGCCCCTAATTTCGTGCCCCGGGTCTCAGTTCCAAAGCCCTCAGTTCCAGGACGCGGGCTGTAGCCCAGATCAGTGGCGCGGGAATGGCGCCTTTTGAATCCCGCTCCCCTGCCTGGGCGCCTGGTTCCTGCTCACTCCGGGAGGGCCTCCGCGCGTCTCCCCGCAAGCCTAGGTCGTCTCCCGGCAAGCCTAGGTCGCAGGCGCGGGGACCTGGGCAGCTGCGATCCGATCCGCGCAATCCGCGCCGCTTTCCCCGCGCAATCCCGCTCCGCGTCTGTTTTTCCGGCGCGCCGCTTCCGCGCAGGCTTACCGGGCGGCCGGGGCTGTGTGCTGGGGCTGGGCTCCTCCTGGGCGGGGCTCTCTGCAATGGCGCCCGGAGCTCACCTCCGCGGAGGATCCTGCGGTGGTTCTCCACAGCTCCCGTTCACAGGGTGTGGTGGCTGCAATAGTTCCTTTCCACTCACAGTCCCGCTTGCTGCGTCCTTTGTTCTTGTTGGCCGTTTTAGTTTGTCGTTTTCCTCCTCTCTGCGGGTCAGAGAGTGCCGCCTCTGTGGGCGGGGGAGGGGAGCAGGGTTCTGCGCTTCCTGCCTTCTGGTCCTCTTTTATGGCAACTTTCTTCTTCGGGCAGTTTGCTGGTGTCGTCCGTTTATCTTCGTGTCACAGTTCTCACTGGGACCTGCCGCTTTTCCTCCCTATTAACTTTTTTTTAATGGGAGATCTTACTCGCAGCGTCTCCTCGCCGCCATGTTGCTCCGCCCCCTCTAGGTTATTTATTTAACAAGAATTTATTGAATGCTACACATGGGCCTAACACAATCAATGCTGAGTACCTGTGTTAGCCGATCTCCAAAGCAGTCCCTCTAACCATGGCTCCTATATTGCTCCCCGATGTAGTTCTCTCCTCTTTAAGTGGGGCTTTCATTTTGAGACCCTGAGACTTCATTTGATCAATAGAATGTGATAAAAGTGATGCTGTGTGATTTCTGCAACTGCATCATAAAAAAGCTGTTGCTTCTGTTACAGGGCAGGGAGAGGAGAACCCCAGAGCTCCCAAACCTGCCTGCTCTAAGTAGGTTCCGCCATCTACTCCATCAAGACAAAACATACAAGACCTTTAATGGAAAGGAGCTTTAAAACAATTAGAGAACAATACAGAAAAGACAAAGAATCTAGTTTCTAAATCAAGCACCCAAAATTACCCGTCCCCTCGTGGGCAAAAGTCCACCCAAATGGGATTGGCCCAGAGCAAGGCCCGAAAGCCCGCCACAAGTCTAAAGCACCTTCCAGTGGGGACCCACAGAAAGGCGTCAGAAACAGCCAGACAAGTTTGGGAGGAAAAGAGTAAAATCAAAATCAAAATAAAGCTGTCATTGTCACCTCCCCATGGATCTCACCCTCATCTGTTTCAAGCAGTCCAGGACCAAGAAGCAAGTGCAGCTTCTTCATGTGTCTCTCTGCTACATGTGCCTCCTCCAGGTCTCCTTCTGGCTCTCCATCCTGCTTCCTTCCTACCTCAGTCTCCTCTCCAGCTTCTTCCTCCTCCCCTGCTCAGTTCCATCTTCGGGGGGGAGGGGGGGGTGGGCAGGGAATCTGGAACCTCCCCTTTTCCTGGGCACCACCCTGTTACACTTCCACTTTGATTTCTGTGCAGTGCCTACAACTGGGATGGGCCAGTCACCAGGTAAGAAGTTCAAATACCCTGAGTTTGCCATAATTTGAAGAGGCCCAAGCTAGCCATGTGAAGAGGCCACATAAGAAAGAGAAGAGAATGGGGATTAGGGGCAAGAGAAAAAGAAAGAGACAGAGAGCGAGAGGAGTCCACACACCCTAAGCTGTCTCATGTAAGCCAAGTGGGACAAGTAGCCATCTTGGATGTCAAAACCCAGTCAAGCCTCTTCCAGTCTCTTCCACCATCTGACTACAACTGCAATAGAGCCCAGTGAATTAGAAACAGCTTAGTTAACTAAAAATTAAAAAAAAAAAAAACCACACGTGCACAATAATAAGAAATTTTTGTTGTAAATCTCTATGTTTCAGTAGTTTATTACACAGCAATAGGTTATCAAACTAGCTTTAAAAAAAGTTGTTTTTTTTTTTTAATTTTTATTTAAAGTCAAATTCCTTGCCCCAGAGGTAAGGCTCACAGAAAGCAACATAGACACATGACAAATGACTCACACACAAATATCAAAACAACCTTTTAAACAAAACAAAACAAACAAACAAACAAGGAACTGCTTTAGGAAAACTGAAACTGGTTTATAAAGGAAGAAAGTAGCGCCAGCCTTGCAAGTAGAGTAGCCAAGCTATCAGTGAGGGACAGCTATCACATCTACAAAGGTGAGTGAAGACTAGAATACCGATGAAATATAAAGCAGAGGAAAATGGCAAGACACGTTGTAAAAATAGTCAAATATTCACATTAAAAATATAACCCAAAAATATAAAATTAAAGAAAGATACCAGCTTTCAAACATCTTTTCAAAAATGCTAATATTCAGGCTTGTGGGGTTCAGAGAAGCCTATGTGCCCTTTTGGCAGGCATATGCTATCAATGAATCTAACCCCTCTACAGGGCAAATGCATCAATGCCTTTAAAAAGTACTATATATTTGACCTGTTATTGAATGCCTAGAAATTTAAATAGAGAAAATTATCAATTTGCAATACAATAACAATAATGCATAAGGTTTTTTAAATAAATTTACTTATAATAGCATAAATTAAATACAACTTAATATCCAATGATAAGGAAAAGTTTAATGCTATGATGGTGTAATTATTAGTGCTATTCAAAATATTTGAAAATTGGTATGGCATAGACACCAACTAATTACAGTTACAACAAACACACCAACCAATCACAACCAATAGACCAACCAGCCGTGATAAATGCACCAATCAATTAGACTGAAGGTGTAAATAACCCTATTATGGCCACCATGTTATGTGACAACTGGCTGTCAGATTAGAGTCCTTCCACTGAACTGAAATCATACAACTTCTTAAAATCATGTCTTTGATCATGGTAATGACACTATAGTGGAATGTTGTAGGGTAAGGAAAAAACGTTAGGCTTTTCTGCCCTCCCGCCATCAGGATAGATGATGGATCCTTGTCCTGAATGCATGCCTGATGGCGGGCACCTGGAGTAGGGTGTGGGCATAGGTAGATGGGATTCACCTGAGCTGAGACTGGGCTTTAAGGGCGGCGTCACGGGGACGCCAGCAGCAGCCGAAAGAGAAGCCGAAGAGAAGCCAAGAGAGAAGCAAGAGAAGCAGAAGCCTAGAGAAGGCCAGGGAACCCAGAGTGAAGACCTGCTGAGGGCTGGGAGGCCTGCCTGCCGTGTACCTGGTAATCCCAATAAAAACCTGCAAAGCCACTGAGGATTCTGACCCCTCCTTTGCCCGGTCTGCTGGATCAGAAAACCTGCTCAGTGGCCATTCCTGCCCCTACAAAAGTTATGTAGAAAAAGGAGAAAAGAACTTTACAATATATAATCCATATACATACACAAATGAGTGCATAAGGAAAGAAGAAAATGCACCAAATGATTAATAGTTGTTGTTTTGAGTCATGGGATTATCAGTCATTTATTCACTTTATTTCTTTGTTTTTTTCTCTATTTTCCAAGCATTCTATAATAAACACAAATTATTTTTGTAAGTTATCAGAACATTCTATAGAAGGAAGAAAATACAAATAATCAGAAATCTGGGGTTGGTTGAATTGCGCAAGGTTGAGTTGAAGTGATCAGCAGAAATGAAGGAAGGAAAATTCTATTTGGGGATGGAGTATGGGAAATAATAGGAATTTAGGAGTGACTAGCAAAACATGAACAGGAGGTCATATGGTTATATGGTCATCAACTTTAACAATTTATATTGATTTAATCTATAGACAGAAGTTTATAATAATAATGTATTCTCTGTCTATATTCCAATTTTGTCAGTGGGAATAATCACCCTTGTAGCATTTTTGTCATTCCAATACAGGATCTAGCCTAAGATCAGGTAGTACATTTAGTCTCCTTTAACTTGGGACACGTTAATTCCACACTCGAACACAAAAATATCCACCAAAAATGCATTCCTCTCAATTCAGTAATTAGTTTCATTTGACTGTACACTTCACAAATGAATTTGCCAAGGAACTATGGTGGAACATTGCCCCAGGTTGTCCCTCACCTGTGCTCATGCTGTCTGATCCCTCTCACACTAGAACTGCAGGTAACACGGTCTGGGTGGCAGGTATAGTGACATCCCCCCGAAACAATTTTTTTCTTATCTTTAAGAGGACTCATGACTGCAAATTTTGTTCTGAATGAATACAAACTGGTGACCATTTACTTTAAGAGACCATATTCTTCAACGCCTGACTGATGGTGGTGCAGACTCTTTTATGGTGGTCAATTATCAAATCACTTCACTGCCTTAAAATATTTTCCCAATTCCCCCCTCCACCTGCTTCCATGACCTCTTGACAGCCAGTCTGACTGAGAGAGCCATTCCTCTTCAATTACTCTGATAATGTAAGAGCAGAGATGGCTGTGGTTGATAGGCCTAACCTAAACAAAGGCTCCAGATGAGAACTTTTGATGGCTAGAGTTTCCATCTGAGCCCAGTAGACAAGTATTAATCCATATAAATGCTGTAGTCAAACCATATGGGTGGGGGAAACTTGACTACTAGACTGAAATCACAGACACACTGCAAACTGAAAAACTACACCTCTCCCGATGTCACGGTTTATTTGCATGCAATCCCAGTCAAATCAATATCGCCATCTTAATCAAGAGGGAATTACAGGCTTCAGCTGAGAGGTAACATTGTTAGTAATTACATCTGAGCCATTTTCAGACACATTGCATGCTGAGCTGAAATGTTTAAACAGATATGAGAAGGGGAGGAAAAAAAAAAGAAAGAAAGAAACATAGAGCTTGAGGGTTTGTGCCCAGCAAGGCGATTCAAGAAGTCATTGTGCTCTCGTTTAAACCTAGAGTGGAAGTGCCGGGCCAGGATCTTAGGGTCAGCAGAAGAAAACAGAGCAGCATTGTGGCTGTGGACAACATGAGTGGAGGGAGCTGTAATCTTAGTGAAACTATCCAGACTTTTTTCTTTGAATCAAAATACATCATCTCTGCGCATCCTTTATATAGGGAAGAATTCCCAGCACATTGACATACAAGACATGCAGCTTGTCGGTGATACAAGGTATACTTTGGGGAGAAGACCACTGCAACTGGCTGTGAACATGTTGGTGGAAGCCCCGGCGCACTGTGCCCGGTTCAGGTTTCCAGCAGCAAATAGAAACTAAGAGAGATGGTGGGAGAACAGATCAAACAGCAAGCATTGGTACTTAAAGATTTTTGGATCTTGGGTTTTTTGAGATACAGTTGACACATGACATGATACAACTTAATGTTTGCATTTTTGTAAAGTTTGCAAAATGATCAGCACAATAAGTCTAGTTATATTTTTTTCTTGTGTTGAGGATTTTTCGGATTTATTCTCTTAGTAACATGCAATACCGATATTAATGATAGTCACCACGCTGTACATGATACTAAAAGTTCTGTAAATTTTTTTTCATTTTTTTTCTCCTCCCTAATTTGTATTCCAGGTTTGAGAAAGAGAACCTGCTTGAATAACTAAATAGGAAATGGTTTTTGTGAATGAGAAATGTGATTTTTTTTATTTCAAGTGCAGGCCAGCATCAAAGCAGGAGAGGTGCCGTGGGAGAGACTTGCTTTAGTTAAAAGAAGAAAAATGACTTATAATTAACTCAAAGACTGTAGGCATTAGCCATGCTGGCCTCAGCCAGAAAGGGCTTTGTTTATATGCAATGACTTTTTTTCTAAACCAGTAGGAAAACACCCTCTGATAGCCTTCTCTATTCTGAGTGGATATTTTGTCCTCATTCTGCCCCCCTGATATCTCAAAGAAAATGTCCAGCCCTAGCTCCTCTAACAATGATCACAAATTCCCAAATTAATCCATTTTCACTGGCCAACTATTGCCCCCCACACAAAATGGTTTCATCATCATAGCTATTTTG
>NW_023603266.1:0-7675 GCF_014898055.3 Talpa occidentalis | reverse complement strand
GCTACCTCAACGTCTAGTCATGTCCCAGTTTCCAGTTCCAGTTCCCACAAGCAATTCCCAGCTTGAAAAGGCCAGTCACTCTTCAGTGTCAGCCATGTGGGATCCTAGAGCACAGAATCACGCCAATTCTCTATCACCAGATCTTTTCAAGTTGTACAAAAAGATAGAAATCTGACTTTCTCTGTGACACTCCCTAACAGTATGTACCAGCCAAACATTTTATACCTGCTGACTAGACACCGCACCGAGTTGCAACCACTGTTCTCAAAAGCAAATCTCAAGGGCAGGACCATGTATTATCATTTTTACATCTCTAATACCAAGCACAGAGGAAACTCCACTGTGATTTGATTAGTTAAATGGATTGACAAAATCATGTCATTCTGATCTCTGCTCACATGATGACTTCTTAGAGAGGTTTCCCTCACAAACTACAGCTATCCCCCAAAACCCATTCCCCTTTTTTTTTCTATGGGAAAAGATACCTGATTTTTAATAAGTGCATGATTACCTGGAAGAAAGAACATTTCCTTGGCCTCTCTTGCAACTAGGTGTGGCCATGTTGCTAATATTCAGTCAAGAGGATGAAAATAGAGGTAATATGTGACTCCAGGAAATATCTCCCAAAAGGCCTTTCCCTTCCTCCTTCATGGCAGAACACAGGTGTGATGGCTGGAGCTGGAACTGCCATGCAGGGCTGTTCCACATGCCTTGGTGCAAAAACAGTCGCTGCTGAACAATCTGCGTGTTTGCTTTTGGAACTAAAATACTAAAAGTGACTTAAGTCTTTCGGGGGGGACAGTGATTTCTCAAGACCCCCACATACCGAGAATGGTGGGCTGAGAGGAGCTGGGTCTCTGATGATTTGGAAGCTACCTTAACAGCAATGGATTGTTTAATTTTGCATGAGAAAAAAAAAATACATACTTTCACTTTCTTCAATCTACTGTTTGGGGATTTCCAAAAAGAACAAATCCTTGTTCTCTACGATCTCATTCTGCTTTATTTTTATTGAGCACTGAACAAACCAAATATAATACCATATATTTCTTTAACTTGTTAATTTCATTTCCTACTAGATTAGAGGCTCCATGGGGGCATAGACATTGTATTGCTCAGGGTCTTTTTCCCAGTGTGTAGAAGAGTACCTGCACACAGTAGGTGCTCAAAATACAGCTGTTGAACATATAAATGGACTACATTTCGTTCCAAGTGAAACTGAATTATTTTTTTTTAATAAATTTTATTGTTATATTCCCCATACAATTGCAGCCCCCCCATTCTGACCCCAATCCCTCCCCTCCCACCCCGCCCCCCTAAAAGTGTCTCTGGTTCATAGTTTTTTGTTGATTTTGATTTTCACTTTCTTATAGTTATTCATTTTCCTGGTCCCTTATTTAAGTTTTCTAGATTCCTGCTATGAGTGAGACCATCCGGTATTTTTCTTTTTCTTTTTGGCTTATTTCGCTGAGCATGATCCCTTCCAGCGCCATCCATGTTGCTGCAAATTGCATGTGTTTATCTTTTTTGAATGCTGAGTAATATTCCATGGTATATATGTACCACATCTTCTTGATCCAGTCATCTATTTTTGGGCATTTGGGTTGTTCAAGTGAAACTGAATTAAATGATAACCTAAACCCAGTTTTATACCAGTCATCATCTGCCAAATTTGCTCAACGAATGACAGCAAAGGTTTTAGTCAAATGTAAATAAGGCAGGGGATGAAGAGAGACAAACCTCAGTAATCCAAAGGACTTGACCCAGATTTACAAAGCTTGTGGAAAAGGGAAAAAAATTCCAAAAACATATTTCCACTTCGGAAGGCAGCACTTTCACAACAGCTGTCCCAGTTTCCTCAGTGACAGCCAGATCCCGGTCCGGGCAGGGCCCCAGGGTAACTGCAGTGCGCGCACACAAGCGCAGTCCAGTGCTGCTGCTGGGAGCCCCTCTGTGCACTGGGTTAGGATTGACCTCCTAAATGCTAAATACTACACCATTTTAATCATTCAAGGCACATTCCAACAGGGAAGGCTACCTCCCTCAAAGGAAGATAAGACTCGGCTCAGAAAAGGAAGCCACAAAACAAGCTATGGCCCAGCCAAGTGAAAGCCCAGAAGACTTGACCCAGACCACCCCAGAGGGTGGCGAGGCCCAAAGAACAGCATGGCTCCCTCTCAAAGCAGTAGCAGCAATTTTCCTAATTAACAGAGAGTGAGCCTCCAGGGAACTGGAGAACCCCAGAAGAAGCAGGAAACCCAGTTAAGAAGACTCCAAACTCACAACACTGGCTCTAAGGCACAGACTGGGGTCAAAGCTTGGACCTTTTCTGAAAGAACATTTGGGGTGGGGCAGGGTGAGGATGGGGGAAGAAAGACTGTGTGTGCTAAAATGCCACATTATATACTCAAAATCAACACCTGGCAGAACACCTCCACATCTGGAGCACGTCACAAGACTCAATTACATTTGGCCAGGCCAAGTGCCCCACAGCTGTTACAGGGTAAAGACAGATAATTAAAAACAGCAGGTTGCCATGGCGCAAAATTGGTCGCTGCTGAACAATTTGTGTGTTTGTCTTTGGAGCTAAAGTACAAGAAGTGAGTTATGTCTTTGGGGGACGGTGATTTCTCAAGACACACAAATGAAGAGGAAGTAAAGGATAAAGGAAACTAACTTATTAAGCATACCCCCTGTGCCAGGCGCCAGGCTTGCATTTTTCCTTTTAGTTCCCACCACAACCCTATAAATAGCAATTATTATTCCCCTTCCCCAGACAGGGAGACAGAGGCTCGGTGACATGCCCAGAAGCCTACTGCAAAGCCAAGTAGTCCAGCCACACGCAGTCCAGCTCTGACTCCAGCACTGTCTTAGTGATTTTCTACCACGTGCACCGTGGTCCAGACCCCAATGAGCAAATGTCACCAGGTGACACTGAGACACGGGGAAAGAATGTCAGTGAGCCCAGAGACTTGAACAAGAGAAAGCCCGAGACCAGCCACAAACCATTTGCTGCAAAAGGACAATTTTGGAACACACAAGCAGATACACACAGTGTATATTATATGTTAATTATCTGGCAAAGACAAGGCCTCAAGACAGTGAAGATCAGCAATGGCTCTGATCAAAAGGTGAAAATTGGTTTGCACATTTGTGTGAGGATGGCAGGGTCAAATATGGGCTCCGGTGTTCAGCATCTGGGTGTTGCCTGGCTGAAGTGGGGATTACTGATGAGGTCACATACAGCAGAGGAGGGGAGAAAACGCCTTCCATCCACTGACCGGACTTTCCTGGCTGCAGCCTATCAAGCAAATCCTTAAGCCTCTCACCCTCTTCAGTGCATTGCATGGTGATCTCCAAAAAGGTAAGTGCCTGGAATCTAAAAACATTGTCTTATGTGGAAAAAAGAGTTTTTGCATATGTAATGCTACAAGGAATCCTAAAGTGAGCTTATCCTGGATTATCTTGATGGGCCCAAGATCTAACCACAATATTTTATAAGCAAAAGGCAAACGAATATTTGAAACAAGCAGAAGAGAAGGAGATGTGAAGATGCAGGCAGACGTGGTAGTAAGGCAGCCACAAGGGATGTGAGATCCCCCAAAAGCTGGAAGAAGCAAGGAACAGACTGTCCCCTAGAGCCTTCAGAGGAAGTGCAGCCCTGCCAATACCCTCATTTCAGATTCTGGCCCAGAGACCAGTAAGAGAACAAATTTCTGTTGTCTTCAGCTACCCAGTTTATAGTCATTTGTTACATCAGTGCTAGGAAATTGACAGAACCCCTTTCAAAGTTTCCACTCTGCCCCAAGGGGGCTGGATGATCAAACATGGGCACATAAGCAAGTTAGAACCACCACCATAGTGTCCACTGGCCTCGTTTTTCTCCTTTTGTGTTACCCTTTGTTGGCTCTTAGGTCTCTGTTGGTGGCATATCATGTGCCCCTGCCTCCTGGCACCCATCAAGGGCACAGCAAATACAGCAGAGGCTCTGGCGCTGGGTGCCCTCAACACCACCAACCCTGCCTCACGCTGTTGCTAATGCTGCTGCAACTGTCAGGCACCATTCATGCCCCTGTGTTACCACCTACTGAAACTGCAGGTACTATCTGCCATGAGTAAACATCAGGAAAGTCCCTCAATGGGACTTGAAACCCCTGCACCACCTTTGCTAGGCCTCTTCCTCCTGAGAGGCACAGGGGAGAACTAACAAATCCAAACTAAGCCCAAGATGTCTTTTCTGCAATCTATCTGCATGCTTGCATGGAAGGGAAAGGGGTGTCATTCATTAAAAGCCCATTTGAGGTCTCCCTTGGTATCAAAAGTATGTTATTTGCTCTTCTGAAATGATCATCTCCATAAATAAAGAGAAGCTTGTCTCTATGTCCCAAATAAAGCAAAACAAAATCTAATTGAATTTCACCGTGAGTCAACAATTTCTGGCCAAAGTAAATAATGAAAAGGGTTGAAGAAGCCCTCTCTTGCCTGGAGGGCAGCCTTGGTTGCAAGAGACTCAGTCAGGAGGACACCCCTCTGTTTTGGTCCATTCCCAGCAGTTCTGGGACCCAAGGCCCTGCAGGCAATTGAAAATCCCCGCCATCAAGTAGGATATTGCTGAATTCAACAGTGACTAAAACTTGGGTGAAACTCTTCGAACAGCCTCTGTTTCTAGTGACCTGAAACTGCCTCCCCTTCACATTAAGTAAGAGGTGCAGGCCCAGAGAAAGGAAGCATCCCAAAGCAAGGAAAATCCTGAAAACATACCCTCTCGCTCCAGCTGAGGACTCTGCCTCTACCCACTAATGTTGGCCCCTTGACCAAGAAAGACCCTGGCTGAGAATGTCAGAGCCCTCTCTGCCTCCTGCCTAGTGGGAGAACCCTGTCCTGCTCTCTCACAATCATGCTACATTTTATTGCCCTTATGCTAAAGCTAAATGACCTTGGACTCAGTATCACAGAATTATTTTAACATACTCATTGAGGCAGAACTGCTAGTACAAAAAACTGCATGCTTAATATATACAATTTGATGAGTTGAGTCATGTGTATACCTGTGGGGCTAAAACCACAATCAAGGCAGTAAACACATCCATCACCTCCAAAACTTTCCTTGAGTCCCTCTGTGGGTATGCATGCAAAAACTACTTAATAGGAGCTCTATCCTATTAACAAATTTTTAAGTGTACAGTATTGTTAGCATAGGCATTAGACTGCACAGCATATCCCTAAAACATATTCATCCTGCATAACTAAAACTGTCCAGCATTCAAGTAACCATTTCCTGTTCCCCTCTCTCCCAGGGAAGCTCCATTTTACTCTGTTTCTATGACTTTTTGGCTAATTTCAGTACCTCATATAAGAAGAATCAGGCAATATTTTCCTGTGGCTGGTTTATTTCACCCAGCGTAACATCCATGCTATTATAAACATTAAGATTTGTCTCTTTGTAAGGCTGAATAATATCCTATAAATAAACACAAATTTCCTTCACATTTCGTTCACCTTTTCTTCACCCATTCACCTTTTGATGAACATTTACATTTTTCCATAGCTTAGCCATTGTGAATAATGTTGCAATCAAAGTGTGAATGCAGGTATCTCTTTGAGATTCTAATTTCAACACAATTATTTTAGACCAAAAAGACTATTTTTACACACAGTGCCCTATCTGCTGGAAACAAAGGCAGGAATCCACAGAACTGAAGCAGAGAAGAAATTGAAGTGAGAGGCCACATTAGAGTTCTACCTGCCTTGGAGAAATGGACCAAGTTCATATGCTTAACTTCTTTGCTAGGATGAACTTCCCCCAGGAGGCTCCATGGTAGATAGTGAACACAGATTACTGAGAAGCACACCCCACTGACTCTTAACTCAGGATGGGAGATTGAAACTGGTTGACCTGCTGCACAAGCCATGAACAGTTTCATACAGTCTCCAAACGAAAACAGGAAACTGTTCCTCAATTCTGAGAGTCCCTTTCTTCTAACTAAAGGTAATAAGCAGTTGTATTTATTAAGCAACTATTACATGCCATCCACGTCACAGACAGACGTTACCTCAATTCATCATTACTGGGTCTGTGGGATAGGTTTTATTATTCTATTTTTCCCACTTTAGCTGTGACCCATCCTCCTATTGGGGACAAGATTGCAGGCAGCCTGAGACAGAGCATGAAAAATGTTATGGCCGATAAACATGAGCTGCTCTAACAAGTCCTGGGCAGGGCGTGTCACAGGCTAGAAGTTTTCGTGCTTTCTCAAGACATAAAGTCCACAAATTAGAGAGAACCATGTCCTGCTATCGCGTCAGCATCCACTGGATTCTTTCCTTAATAACCACACTATTTTTCCTGAGGAGAACTCTTTGTAACCAACACAAAAGCTGAGCCTAGCATGTTCTATGAACTCTTAAGACTCAGCAGTCCAGTGACTGATGGAGTGGGAGCAAGCGTGGCGGATGATAAGGGAGAACTCACTGCTGTTAAAAGTTTAGCAGGGCTCTGCAGCAAGAACTCAGCCAAAATAAGTAGACACATGGTTCTGGGTATTTGTTGAAAATTTAATGCAGTTTCAGTTGTCTTGTAGAAAGTGAGAAAAGACTATCCTTCCCACCATAAAGAAGACCAAGCCAGGTATGCTGCAAAGTCAGAGACTTTTAGATATACATCAGAGAGGTAAAAACTTAAAGAAGCCCAAATGAGCAAAATTCCAGAAAGTAGCAAACTCTTCTTAGGGGAGAAGAGAATGACTCACCATAGATGGGGAAGAGAAGCCAGCTGAAATTTAGATGAAGTGCTTAATGCCTAGGTATAGATGCAATAGTGGGTCCCAGTCACCACGTCTGCCCCTACCAACTAACTCTTTGCAAATGAATGGGCCTTCATCCCCCAGGCCTTCACCGAATGCATGGGGATGGCATTCCAAAGGCTTGGATGGGATAAGAGGGCTGAAGGTGATCCCCCTGAGATGCAACGGGGACTTCCCCTAATGCAAGGCAGAGACTTACTGACCACTGAGAATAGGAACAGGAAAAGAAAAAATCCCTCTGAACCACTCTAAGACTTCACAGGATGTCCAGAAGTGGCCTTCCAAAAAATGGGAGCACACAAAAGAACAGAGAATTCCCTCCCAGACCTTCCAGCTTTTACTAAGCATATGACATTGGACATCCAAAGACCAAGGGGCGGGCAGCAGGAGAACAGATCTGTTCAGGAGCAGAAGAGGGAATACAAAGTAAAGGTAACAAAATTATTGCATATGACAGTAAACTATATGAAATAAAAGCAAAGAAACCTATTTTTTTTAAAGTGGCAAATTACATTACAGCATTGAAAAGTTCTTACATTGTCTGTGAACAAGCATATTATTTGATAGTAAACTCTTATAAGATAAAGTGAAACTAATCTTGGAAGCAGTAGTTCTTCACAGAGGCAATTTTGCCCCCTGGGAAACACTGGTAATGTATGGAGGTATGTGTAGCCATCACAACTGGGGGAGGGAGTGATACTAGTATCTATTATAGCTAGCAGAGACCAGAGATGCTGCGTAAATCCTGCAATACACAGGATAGCCCCCCAGAACAAATAAGTATAGGGTAATAGTCCCAAGGTCGAAAGCTCTGCTCTAGAGAAACCACTAAAAAAAAGAGAATTAGGGAAACACAATGAGAATTATGGGGA
>NW_023603265.1:0-7675 GCF_014898055.3 Talpa occidentalis | reverse complement strand
TTCCTTTATTTTTGTAAGAGCACACCATCAGTGATGCCAGCTTTAGCATTCAGGCCTTTTCTCGTGTATGATCAATGTTTCATGGGCCAGAAAAGTCAAGTAAAGCAGCCAGAGCCAAACAGAGTTCAGCTGGTGGCCTCAATTCTGCAGTGTCATTTCTAGGGTAGGTTTCAGTTTGGTTTCGTCTTTCTTTGTTTTGTTTCTTTATATTCTACATGAGTGAAATCATTCAGTATTTGTCTTTCTCCGTCTTATTTCACTTAGCATAATCCCCTCAAAGTCCATCCATATTTTCGCAAATGGCAAGGGGTCACTTTTCTTCCTTTTATAGCTGAGTAGTATTCCACTCTGTATATACTACCATATCTTCTTAATCCCCTCCTCTGTCCAACACTTAGGTTGTCTTCATATCTTGGCTACTGTAAATAGGGCTATTATGAACAGATTTTTGCATTTTTCGGGCAGATACAAAGGAATGGAATTGCTGCATCACATGTTAGATCTATTTTCAATATCGGAGAAGCCTCCATACTGTTTTCCCTAAGAGCTGGACTAGTCTACATTCTCACCAACAGCATATGAGGGTTCCTTTTTCTCCATATTCTCAATACTTGGTTTTAGATATTTTGATATGGTCATTCTCATCAATGTGAGGTAGGTGATAGCTCATTGCAGTTTTGATTTGTATTTCCCTGATGACAAGTGTGGATGGACATTTTCTCATGTACCTGTTGACCAGCTGTTTAACTCTTCTGCTTAATTTCTTGATTGGCTTATTTGTTTTCTTGTTAAGCTATATGAGTTCTTTGTAAATCTTAGGTATTTGCCTTTTGTTGTATGCATGATGTGCAAATATTTTCTCCCACATGGAAGGGTGACTTTTCATATAATGGTAGTTTCTCTTGCTGTGCAAGCCATATTCTCATCGGAGGTAGCCATGTTTATTTTTGCATTTGTTTCCCTTGCCATTGTAGTTGAATTTCTCAGGCCTGCTGCAGAAAAGCAGTTTCGGTGGGGTTTTTTTTTTTTTTTTTAATCAGAATTGATCTTGCTACTTAGGGTCTTCTGTGGTTCCATATGTACCTCAGTAATGTTTGTTCTATTTCTTTGAAGAATTCCATGGAAACTTCAACAGAGATTGCATTGTATCGCTTTAGGTAAGATGGCCATTTAATAATGTTAATTCATGAGCAAGGTCTATCTTTCCATTTCTTTGTGTCTTCTTCTATTTCTCTTAAAAATGTCTTTCATTTTTGTTGCACAGACCTTTCACCTCCTTACGAACCTAACTTTTATATAAACTGGTTATTCAAAAAACTGGGAGACATGCTTTCCGTCCATCTTCAGTTTGGTTCCAGACCACTTTATTGCAGTGTGGTTCCAGTTCCATGGCAATAAAGTGATCTGGAACCAAACTCACAATATTGAGGCACGCCTGTAATTCATTCTGATCTTAAGCAAACTAAGTCTCAGTTTCTCATGTGCAAAATAAATAATTCATCAGGAACTAAATTAAACAATGCAAGTTAAACATCCCCATCTATTGTTATGACCATACCCGACTCTAGGCCGACACTCTTGTTTTCCTCCATAACTGAAATTCCTCTAAGGAACCTGGATTCTTTCTCCTCTTGCTTCTTTCTTTCTCCTCTTTCTCCCCTTACTTCCTCTTGCTTCTCAAACCAACACTTTTTTTTTCAAAAAGGATATTATCTCTCTCATATACTACTAATGATAGTACAAACTGTCACTTAACCTATGCTTAACACTGTTCACAATTAGTTGCCCAATGGAAGTAACTCTTTGGAGTCAACGAGAGACCCTCTAGTCCTGCATAGTCTCTGCTTCTGGAAGAATTGGGGCGCTGTTGTTCCTAACACACTGTTCAAATCCAGAGTGAGTTTTGCCACAGGAACTCATCTTACAGATAGTGGTGAGAGGTAGCCACCATCCTACAGAACCTAACTGTTAATTTCCCAGTGTTTCATTCTGGGTCACATCTGTTTCGTGTATGTTACAACCTGCCCCAGGAGACACCTTGTGGCCACAGTTAAACTGCTGAGGCTTCATCTTAGCCCATTCTCTCCACCCACCCCCCACTCCCACCCCCATCTGTACCAGGGAGGCACCTGATCCTTCTGAACCCATCTCCACATCTGTAAAATGTGGATGGGAACAGAGCTGGGGAAGCAATGGGAAAACTATTGCTTCCTTGGTATACACAACCCCCAAGAGGCTCTTTTCCAACTGCTTCTTTTAAGGTTACATGTTAAGCATATATAGGAAAGAAGCCCCGAGGAGAAAGCAAAATCCGGGAGATACCAAGAAAAGATGGTCAAACTGTTTAGGATTCCACTCCTCTGCAGATAAAATCTGCCAGGATTACTGCCACGTTTCATGGTTTGAAAGTTGTCTTATTTTTAAGTAAAATGGATGGGGTTGGGCAAACATGCTTACCATAACCATAAATAAACCCTGAAGTAGAAACAAACCAAAATAAATTATAAAGATAATGCACAGCAAACTGACCTAATAGATGCCCTGTTCCTGCAAATCACTGGATCTACATTAATAATTACTCTGAAATCTTGGCATCAATTCCACAAACACAAACATGTTCATAATGGTGACAATTATCTAAAGTTATATTTTAAGGTGAAGAAAAAGATCACATTTATGCATTAAAATTCACATCTCTAAGAAGATTTTTATCTGCAACTCTAAAGAGAAAGGGGGAAAGTCTCGGCGCTTCACTCAACAGAACAATCACACGGCACAGAAAACAGCTTTCTTTTACTTAAGTCCACGTCTAGTGAAAGAGGCTACTGTTGGATGAAAAATTTCATCTATGCAGCTTATTAGCTACCTGCAAAGCTGCCATCAATTAAGCCACTACTTCAAAAACAAATAAACCCACCAAAACTCAACGAAAAGGAATTCACATAAACAGCTACTCACAAAGCAAATCAAATAATGGCCCTTTCCCTGGCCTGTCCACTTTGATTATCATCAGCCAACCAGAATGACTGTGCTCAAGAAAACAAAATTTTTCTCTAACTTATGGGAAAAAAATGTCAGTTGATTGTCACAAGTGTTATTACTACATCTTATCTTGTTGGGATATTTTACTCAAAAACGGTGCAAGTAATATTAACTCAAAATAACTGCTATTTCATGTCATTTTTTTTAAAGTGGATTTTATCTAACCAAAAACTAACAGCATCTCCAGTTATCAAGGATGATAAGCATCTCAAGCCATAGATATTATCAGACACTTAGAAAAGCTGGTTTTCCATTGTGCCCTTATCTACTTGAGAGTGAGATGTGGAGTTAAAACAATGTTAGTGGTCAAAGAATCATTAAGCAATCCTTCATCATAACTTGCACAGTGGTGGTCTGTAAAATGATCAAGAATAATATGCCGCGTTCCACAGCCACGGAGGTCAGCTCCTGCATACAAATCTTCGCAGAAAAGAAAAGGCCTTCAGAAAAGTGGGCCATTTATCTGAACCAAGTTCAGAGGATTTCCAGCCCGGTGAAAAGATATGTTATGCAAGCACATAGACGTATTCAGTGGGGGGAGACAGGACCAGCTACATGGAGACTACAAAGGAGGCCTCCCACGGCTCATGAATAAGTCGAGGAAATGATCAGAAAAAAAAAAAAAAGAGCGATGTTTAGACAGATGGTCCACTTAAAATGCCTGAGACAGGGCATAAGCAATTTTAATGAAACTTTAGCTCTAGCATATGAATTGTTTCTTATTTCCTCCAGGAAAAAAAAAAAAAATCTAAGGCATACAGAAATTCAGCAATTTGCTGAAAAAACCCACGTTTTGCAAGTTGGGATGGAGGAAGAGTTACTCATACAAGTTTTATTGGTGCAATAAATTCATAGGGAATTCCTCACAGAGCCATCAGCTATCAAAATGAATATAAAAGGTATGGAATGAACAGATTAAAGGAATTTTAAACAGAAGTCTACTGCCAAACCAAACAAAAATCTAAGCCTTATTATGTGAGAACTTACAACACTCCAACATTAAAGTTCATCGCTGCTGACGAAAGATAAAAGCAGTATTTTCAGAGAAGCTTTCAATGTTAGAAAGTGTCAGAGTAGAGGAACAGAATTGTGCTGATAAGCAATTTTAAATGTGTGCATTCAAATACATGAGACCATGCAGGAGAAAGCTTAATCACAAAACAGAGCCAGAAATAACTAGGAAATACCCTCCCTCCCTACAGTTTGGCATCTTCAGTACTGTAAATATTTACACAAATGACACCTGGATCAAGAAATGAATGGCACTTATAGTCTTATATATTTTACTATTATGCAAATCCCATTTCCTTTTCACATCTATAAGGTTCTCCATGTAAATTTTGGGCATAACACTTCAGGGCAGCTGTGGGACTTTCACAATCAATAACATGAAAAACACATTGATCATTCAAGTTGATTAAAAGTGATAAAAGGTATAAAATGCTTACACTAGTTTTAGCACACAAGTGCTAAGTTATCATCAAGTCACCCTAATTTGGTGCAATAATATCTGGTTTTCTCTGTTATTTTAATTATTAATATGCAACTTTCATACAACGAAATTCAAAAATCAAAGTTGTCACAACTGATGAGCTAATGTTGATTCATCATCATTAATTAACGATCATAGTCCACATTAGAGTTGATTCCTTATGTTTGAACAAATGTACAATATGTTTCCAAAATTAAAATATCATAATCATTTCACTGTGCTCCACCCATTTATTTTTCCCTTCTGTCCCTCCAAATCCCTAGCAAACACAGGTGTTCATTTTCTATATATTTCTAGAAGGTCATATAGGTAGAAGCATGCAGAATGTAGCCTTTACAGACTGCCTTCTTTCACATAGCATTAAACATCCTGCTACGCCTTTTACTGCCGAATAATACTCCATTGTCTGGATGCACCAGAGTTTACTTATCCATTTGCTCACTGAAAGACATCTTGGTTACTTCTAGGTTTTGGCAATTGTGAGTAAAGCTACACCAGGTGCAGGTTTTAGTGTGGACATGAGTCTTCAACTCATTTGGGTCAATACCAAGGAGCACAACTATAGGATCATATGATAAGAGGGTGTTTAGTTTTGTAAGAAAATGACAAACTGGGCCTCCCCTGGTGGCGCAGTGGTTGAGCACTGGGCTGTGAGGCTGCCCGCAACCTCTGCAGCGCCGGTTTGTTCTGCAGCCGCCAGCGAGGGTCCCACAAAAAAAAAAAAAAAAAGGAAAAAAAAAAGAAAATGACAAACTGCCTTCCAAAGTGGCTGCACCAGAGTCACTTCCATTTGTGATGGCTGAGAGTCCCCCCCACCCCACCCCAGCACTTCTATGCTAAGTGTTCTCATTTCCTGTTAAGTTTTTTGAATACACCAAGGTCCGGAATATACACCCATTGCTTTCTTTTAGCAGTTTTACATGTAGACCCATTTCTCTCATTTTCTCCTATAGTGAGAGAGAGGGGTGGAGGTTCCTTTAATTTTTCCAAGGAAATTTGGAGACCAAGTTCTACAACTGTTTACTGATAAGCCAATATTAACTATTTTAGGTCCCTTTGCATTTCCATAAAAATTCTAAAACCTGGCACCTCCCTGTGGCACAAGGGTTAAGACACAACCTATGAAGCTGGTCACGGCCACTGCAGCATGAGTTCGATCCCCGGCCAGGGAACTACCACATGGCAAAGCAGACCTCTCCTGACTCGCCCGCTGTTTCTCTCAGCAGTCTATTTCATTCTTCCTATTTCTGTTTCCTACTCTGTCTCTATGAATCCTCTCACCCCCCCCACAACTCTGGCCTGTACCCCAATCTTGTATATATAAAAATCTTTTTTTTTTTTTAATAGAGGCATGTTTTATTTATTTATTTATTTGTTTGTTTGTTTGTTTGTTTATACAAGCACTGGGAGTCAGAAGCGCGGGAGGGTGAGAGAATTCACCAGAGCCAGAGCGCGGAGCAGAGCAGGCAGAAGGACCGAAGTACACTGCTGAGGGGAGCAGCGGGCGGCAGGAGAGGTCTGCGCGCCATGTGGGACCCTCCTCTGGTGGCCGGGGAGCAGCCAGGGATCGAACCGGCGCCACAGAGGCCACGGGCAGCTTCGCAACCCAGCGCTCAACCGCTGCACCACCGGGGAAGCCCTATAAATAAATCTTAAAACAAAAATTCCAAAACCTATGCGTCAATGATTCGTTTACTTGTATTACTTGCTGAATAATATTCCACTCTATCAACACACATCTTGCTTAACATATTCATTCATCATTTGATGGACATCTGGGCTGTTTCCACTGTTTGATTATGAAAATGCTGCTTTGAATAATTCTTTACACCCTCTGTGTATGCTTCATATGGTTTCATTTCCCTTGTTTATATACCTAGGAGGAGAATCGCTGGGTCACATGTTAACATCAAACATTTTGAGAAATTGCCAAATTATTTCCAGGTTAGTACTATTTTACCTCAACAATTTGTTATTGTCTATTTGATTACAGTCACCCTACCGGGTGTAAAGTGGTATCTGATTGTGGTTTCATTTGCATTTCCCTAATGACTAATGATGCCAAGCATCTTTTCATGGGCTTGTTGGTCATTTGCATATTTCTTGTTTGGAGAATTTTCAATCATGTCCTTGGCCCTTTTTAAAACTGGGTTATCTGTCTTTTTATACTGAGTTAAAAGATTTCTTTACATATTCTAGGCAAAAGTCTCTTATCTACTATGATCTGCAAATATTTTCTCCAACTCTGTAGTCTGTCTTTTCACTTTTTTGATGTCCTTTAAGGCATAAGTTTTTAATTTTGATCAAGTTCAATTTATAGTTTTTGTTCTGTTTGTGCTTTTGGCATCATACATAAAAATTCATTGCCTCACCAAAAGCAACAAAGACATATACTTCGACAAGTCGAAAACAAAGGACTCCTTTTGTGTAGGGTATAAGGAGGGGGCAACTTTACTCTTTTGCATGATAGATCCACTTGCCCCAGTGGCACCTACTTAAAAGATTATGCTTTACTTATTGAACTGTCTTTATACATTTGTTGAAATCAACTGAATCAACCATTGACTGAAACTCTCAAATCTATTCCATTAAGCAATCTGTCTATTCGACAGTAGCACCACACCATCTTGATAACTGTAGTTTTGTAGTAAATTTTGAAATCAGAGCATACAAAAGCCCTTAGTTATGTTCTCTTACAAGACTGCACTTCTGAGAAATTTTATGATGACTGATTCACTCTCGCTACTTGAGATAGTCACATCTTCTATTTCCTCTGGAGTCACTTGTGGGGAGCCTGCATCTTTCTAGGAATTTTTCTATCTTATCTGAGCTGCCTAATTTGTTGGCATCAATTATGTACATGATTCCCTTATCATCCTTTTCATTTCTGTCAGGTCACGATGTATTCCCCTCTCGCATTCATTTAGCAACCTGAATCTTACCTCTTTTCACCTGGCAGGCCACATCAAAGTTTGTGTTTTTGCCTATCATTCCAAGGAACAGATTCTGTTTTTGTAGATTTCCTCCATTGTTTTTCTATGCTCTGTTTCATTTCTTCCCAGTCTAATTTCTTGAAATTCCTTCCCTCTGCTTGCTTTGGGTTTATCTTGCTTTGTGTTCTATTTTTTTGGAAAGCAGAAG
>NW_023603264.1:0-7684 GCF_014898055.3 Talpa occidentalis | reverse complement strand
AACATCATAAAGGCCATATATGACAAGCCCACAGCCAATATCATTCTCAATGGTGAAAAGCTGAAAGCATTCCCATTAAGATCTAGAACAAGACAATGGTGTCCACTCTCACCACTGCTTTTCAACATAATACTGGAAGTCCTAGCCAGAGCAATAAGACAAGAGAAAGACACACAAGGAATCCAAACAGGCCAGGAAGAAGTCAAACTATCACTATTTGCAGATGATATGATAATCACATAGAGAACCCCAAAAACTCCACAGAAAAACTAATTAAACTAATCAGTTTAGTAAAGTGGCAGGATACAAAATCAACGCACAAAAATCAGTAGCCTTCCTATACACAAACAGTAAGTCTAAAGAAGAAGAAATCAAGAAAACCATTCCTTTTATTATTGAAACAAAAAACAATCAAATACCTGGGAATAAACCTAACAAAAGAAGTAAAGGACATATACAAAGAAAACTATAAAACATTGTTAAAAGAAATAGAAGAAGACACAAAGAAATGGAAAGACATCCCCTGCTCATGGATAGGAAGAAATAACATTATCAAAGTGGCCATCCTACCAAAAGCAATCTAGAGATTCATGCTATTCCAATTAAAATTTCAATGTCATTCTTCAAAGAAATAGAAAAAGTATTGATGAAATTCGTATGGAGCCCCCAAAAACCCTGAATAGCCAAAACTCTCCTAAAAAAAAAAAAGAAGGCAATGGAGGCATCACTCTCCAGATTCAAATTATACTACAAAGCCACAATAATCAAAACTGCATGGTATTGGAACCAGAACAGACACACGGATCAATGAAACCGAATAGAAAACGCAGAAATATACCCACTGATTTATGGTCAACTAATCTTTGACAAAGGAGCAAAGAATATGCACTGGAGCAAAGAAAGTTTGTTCAATAAATATGGTGCTGGAAAAACTGGGTTGCTACATGCAAAACAATGAAGCTTGACTACTACCTTCACACCATGCACAAAAACCAACTCAAAATGGATTAAAGAACTAGACATAAGACCTGAAACCATAAAATATATAGAAGGAAAATATAGGCAAACACTACATGACATGCACTTGAAAGACATCTTACAGACACATCACCCAAAGCAGTGATAGTGAAGGCAAAGATAAACAGCTGGGACTACATAAAATTAAACAGCTTCTGCACAGCAAAAGAGACAATAACAAAAACAAAGGGAAACCCCACGGACCGGGAGAAAATTTTGGCACACAACACTAATGATAAGAACTGATCACAAAAATCTACAAAGAGCTGACGAGAGTCAACAAAAACAAAGAAAATAATCCAGTCAAAAAATGGGCAGGAGAGCTAAAAAGAAACTTCTCCAAAGAAGAAATACAAATGGGCCAACAGGCATATGAAAAAATGTTCAACATCACTTACAATCAGGAAATGCAAATCAAAATACAATGAGATACACCTCACACCAGTGAGAAATGGCACATATTAAAACTAGCAACAACAAATGTTGGCGAGGATGTGAAGAAAAAGGAACTCTCCTGCATTGCAAACTGGTGGGAGTGCAAACTTGGTCCAACCACTATGGAAAGCTGTGTGGCGATTCTTCAACCTACTAAAGATAGAGCTTTCATATGATCCAGCAATTCCACTCTTAGGTATTTACCCAAAGGACACAGAAACATCAATTCCAAAGAGCACCTGCACCCCTATGTTTATAGCAGCACTATTTACAATAGCTAAGCTTTGGAAACAGCCCAAATGCCCAAAAATAGATGAATGGATCAAGATGTAGTACATATACACCATAGAATATTACTCAGCATTCGAAAAAGATAAACACATGCAATTTGCAGCAACATGGATGGAGCTGGAAGGGATCATGCTCAGTGAAATAAGCTAGAAAGAAAAAGAAAAATACCAGATGGTCTCACTCATAGCAGGAATCTAGAAAACCTAAATAAGGGACCAGGAAAAAGAATAACTATAAGAAAGAAAAAATCAAATCAAACAAAAAACTATGAACCAGACACGCTATGGGGGCGTGGAAGGAGGGGTTGGGGTTAAAATAAGGGGGTTGCAATTGTATGGAGAATATAAAAATAAAATTTAAAATAAATAATTGAATAAATGGCAAGGCTAGTACAAAAAAAAAAAAAAAAGAGAATCTAGAAAGAGCCCAAATAAACATCCATATCTCCCACCCCAAGGAAACAGAAAAAGAACCAACAAAGCCAAAACTCAGGAGGAAAGTAATAACAAAAATTTAACAGGAGTAAGTGAAATAGAAATCAGAAAAGCAATTCAACAAATCAATAAAACCAAAACCTGGTTGTTTTAAAAAAAAATTAACAAAATAGACAAACATTTATCGAGGCTCACTAAAAAATATAGGGAGAAAACTCAAACAAATATGATCAAAAATGAAAGAGGAGAAATTACAACAAACACTGCAGAAAATCAGAGGATAATAAGAGACTACTATCAACATTTATATGCAACAAACTCAACAACCTAGATGAGATGCACAGAGGCTTAGAACTATATAATCATCAAAGACTGAATAAGGAAGAAATAGAAAACTTGAGCAAACCAAAGAAACTGGAACAGTAATGAACTCTCCCAAAAAACTTAAGCCCAGGGTCAGATGGCTTCACAAGTGAATTCTACAAAACCTTCAAAGACAAACTAATATCTATTCTGCACAAACTCTTTCAAAAACTCAAGAAAGGAATTCTTCCCAACATATTTTATGGGGCCATCATTATACTATAATACCAGAGCCAAAAAATAGATAACACAAAGAAAGAAAACTACAGACCAATACCACTAATGAACAAGCATGCAAAAATCCTCAATAAAATCTTAGCAAACCAAATCCAACAATGCCTGAAAAAGATTATACACTTTGACCAAGTGATATATACCAGGAACATGATTCAACATCTGAAAATCAATCAACATAATTCACCACATCCACAAAAAGGAAAGAAGAAAACACATGATCATATCAACAGACTCTGATAAAACATTTAATTAGATTCAGCATCCATTTATGATAAAAACCCTTGAAAAATTGGGAATAAATGCAAAGTATCTTAATATAATAAAAGCCATATATAACAAACCCACAAATAGTATCATTCTCAATGGTGAAAAACTGAAAGCCTTTCCACTAAGATCTGGTACAAAACAAGGATGTCCACTCTCACCACTACTATTCAACATAATATAAGAATTCATAGCTAGAGTAATTAGACAAGAGTACAGTAACAGGAAACAAAGATGGAAAAGAAGAAATAAAGCATCATTATTTGCAGATCATATGATAATAAATAGCCAGAACCCTAAAAACTCCATGGAAAACTAATGAAAACAATAAGCCAGATCAGCAAAGTGACAGGATGAAAAATCAGTTGCCTTCCTATATCTAAATAATAAACTGTAAGAAGAAATTAAGAGAGCCACCCCATTAACAATGTCACCAAAAAAAACTAAATACCTGGAAATAAACCTAGCAAAGGAGGTGAAGGACCTACACAACAAAAATGTAAAACATTGTTAAACGAAATAGGAGGAACAAAAAAATGGAAAGACATTCCCTGCTCATGGACTGGAACAATCAACATTATCAAAAAGGCCACCCTACCAAAGCAATTTATAGATTCAATGCAATCCCAATAAAAATTCCAAAGGCATTCTGCATAAGAAACCACAAAAATAACCCAAATAGCCAAAGCTCTCCTGACTAGAAGGGGGGAAAATGGAAGTATAACACTTCAAACTATTCTATAACATCATAATAGTTAAAACAGCATGGTCTGGGAAGAAAACAGAGACACATACCAATGGAACAGAATTGAGAGCCCAGAAATAAAACCACCCATTTATGGACAACTAATATATAACAATAGAGCAAAATATATACACTGAAACAAGGAAAGCCTCTTCAATAGTGTTGGGAAAGTTGGACTACCACATGAAAAAGAATGAAACTGGATCACCATATTATACCATACATGAAAATCAACTCAAAAAGGCATAAAAGACCCAGATGTAAGACATGAAACCATAAAATACAAAGAATAAAACAAGCAGAGCACTCCATGACACAAACCTCAGAAGCCCCCTTACAGATTCATCTCCAGAAGCAACTAAAACAAAGGAGAAAATAAGACTACAAACTGAAAAGTTTCTGTACAAAGAGATAATGACCAAAACAAAAGGGCACCCTACTGAATGGAAGAAAATATTTGCACACCATATATCTGACAAGGAACTAAGATCTGAGATCTACAAAGGGCCCATCTAACTCAACAAAAAGAAAACCCAATAAAAAAATGGACAGATGAGCTAAATAGGCAGTTCTCCAAAGAAGACGTGCAGACTGCCGATAGACATATGAAAAAATTCTCATCACTACTAATCAGGAAAATGTAAATCAAAACCACAATGAGATACCACCTCACACTTGTAAGAATGGTCCACATCAAAAACACCAGAAACAAGTACTGGGACGATGTAGAGAAACAGGAACTCTATTACACTGCTGGTAGGAATGTAAACTGGTCTAGCCCTTATGGAAAGCTATGTGGAGGTTCCGCAAACTACTGAAAATGGAGCTACCATATGACCCAGAAATTCCACTCCTACATATTTACCCAAAGAACACAAACACTAATTCAAAAGGAAACCTGCTCTTCTATGTTTATAGCAGCACTATTTATAAGAGCCAAGATATGGAATCAACCTGAGTGTCCCAGAACAGATGATGAAGATGTGTATATATACAATGGAATATTGTTCAGCAATCAAAATTAGTAAACTCGTGCCACTTGCAGCAACATGGATAGAGCTGGAAGGAATTATCCTAAGTGAAGTGAGCCAGAAGAAGAAAAATACTGGAAGGTTTCACTTACAGATGGAACATAGAGAACAAATAAAGGATCAGACAAAGGCAAACTTTAAAACCCACCCTTGAAATTTGATCATATCTGAAGCATCCAAGAAGGGAAGGGGAGGGAAGGGTGAGGAGAAAACAGGTGGGAAGATGAGCGCAAGGGGCTGTAATGGAGGATTATGGGTGCTTTGGTGGTGGGAAAACTGGTGACCACACCAGAGCAGACAAAACCTATACTGTGAAAAAACAAGGGGTGGTGGCGCAAGGGGTTAAGATGCAACCTATGAAGCTAGCCCAGCCACTGCAGCACAAGTTCAATCCCCTGGTCAGCCAGTGAGCAACCCACATGGCACAGCAGACCTCTCCTGACTCACCCACTGCTCCCCTGAGCTGTGTACTTTGGTCAAGCTGTCTGTTCTGTTCCCCACTCTGTCTCTGGTGAATCCTCTCACCCTGCACACCTCTGGCCTGTCCCCCAGCTCTTGTATGCATAAATAAATAAATCTTTAAAAAAAAGTTAGTAAAAATAAAACTACTAAAACTAAAAAAAAAAAATATGTGAGGATAAATATGACACGATTGCTGCCCATGCCCAATGCAGGCCTCACTGTCTTTTAAGGAAGACTGGCAACATTTTCCTTCCTGGACTCCCTGCCTCTTCCCTGGCCCTTTTCTCTCTAATCTGATTTTTACCCTCGCTGTCAGAATGATAGTTCTAATACACAAACCTGACTATGCCACTTCCCTCTTAAGAAACCCTTCCTGATATTATATGACCATGAAAAATAAAGGACAACATTTTAAGTAATAATGTGGGTCTACAACATCCATTTATAAGTGCAATAAGCAAAGTACAGAATAATACAAGTAGCATGCTGCTATTTAAATTAAAATAGATTTCTGTATCAGTGTGCATGTATATATGTGTGTATATATAAAGATGAAAGAGCTCTGAAAGAACATTTAAGTCAGCTAATAATGACTGCTTCCAAGTAGGGGGCAGGGTAAATGGCAGACAGAAACAGGAGACTTACTTTTCACAGCATACACTTTAGTACCTTTTAAATTTTATACCATGAAAGAAAATAAATTTTATAACATATACATATATTACCAAGTTGAAAAATAAGTAAAAACAAAACATATTTAAAATAAACAACATGGGGCCTCCCCGGTGGCACAGCGGTTGAGCGCTGAGTTGCGAAGCTGCCCAAAGCCTCTGCAGCACTGGTTTGATCCCCGGCCACCCGGCGAGGGTCCCACATGGTGCGCAGACCTCTCCTGCCACCCGCTGCTCCCCTGAGCAGTGTACTTCATCGGTCTGCCTGTTCTGTTCTCAGCTCTGGCTCTGGTGAATTCTCTCACCCTCCCGCGCTTCTGACTGTACCCAGTGCTTGTATAAATAAATAAATAAATCTTTAATTAAAAAAATAAACAAAATGGAAAAAAAAATTAAAATTCTCACCAGAAAAAAAAATAAACAACTTTCAGTTTTTACCTGTTACTGGTAGTTTAATGTCAAATGCAAGAATTCTGTGGAATGACTCAGATTCATCTTTCCCTGCCTCTACCCTAACTCCAGCCACCCCACATCACTTATGATTTCCCTAAAATACCTGCTCTCTCTCATCCTTTTGGGCCTTGACCTGAATACAGGATGGGCCCTTGCCTGTGCTGCTGTCCCATCTGCTCAGAGAACTCCTCAGCTTTCAAGATGTGGTGCAAGCATCAAGGCCTCCAAGAAAAACTTACCTTACCCACAAAGTAGTGTAGGTTAGGGCCCTTAGATCCATGCTTTTCCAATCTTTACCCCCACCCACAGTCTATATGCTTTGCAGTACAGTGCAGATGTTTAGGTCTGAAATCCACTGAATTGTACCCCCCCGAAGGACAGAGATGAGAGGACTAGCAGAAGAAAAAAGGCTACAGGAGTCATAAAATGCCATGCAGGTCTTCTTAACAGGCCTCAGGCATATTGACTTGATAGTAGGTATTGGAAAGCCATGAAAGGGGAGGTGACATAGTCAGATTGGGCCATTATAAATCAGTTGAGAGAGGAATGGAAACATACGTTAAGGCTATAGGAATGAAAAGGTACCAGTTTCTCAAGAGAGGACAGTTTCTCCTTTAGGAAGAAGAAGCCATACTTGGTGACTGTAGGTTTCCCAGATAGTAGTTAAGGGGGAAGAGTCAGAGATACCCAGATTTGCAACTTGAACAGGGTGGTTAGATAGAGATACCTATTATTTGGGCTGGAGCCAGAACTGGGAAACCTGCTTGAGAGAACTTACCTCCTCCTTGAACCTGCCATTGCTTAGCAAAGAGTGCATCCTGCCAGGACCCCAGGGAACCCACAGGAAATGACACCCAACCATTACAGGCAGACTACATGGAAGCCAGGTGGAAGAGACTGACCACTTTCCAGAGCCCTGGGTAAAGGAAAGTGTTGCCATGAAGAAAGGGGAGAGGTACCTTATAAACCGTGGTTTTATTTTCCATGGCATCTGCTATTTTCACCATCGGAGAATGGAGCCACTTGATATCCATTTCGAGCGGGTCCATGTCACCCAACAGTTCATCAGATTCTCCAATGGCCAAGCCTTTAACACAACCAACACCACTGTTAAGGCCCTAGGCCTCCCTGCTGTCAACCCCCTGGTCAGGACTCAGTGGGAAGGATATATGGTCACTTCACAGGGGAGTTTCCAGGGAAACAGGGAGAGAATTTCATTCTTCTGGGAGGCCACATGACAAGTGGCTAAAAGGCATGGGTTTTGCAGTAGGTCACTAGCCT
>NW_023603263.1:0-36136 GCF_014898055.3 Talpa occidentalis | reverse complement strand
ATTTAGATTCACACAGAAGTTGCAAAAATTGTGAAGCATTTCTGGGTCTCCTTTACACTGCTTCACCCAGTGACAGCATTTGACATTTGTCATAATTGTAGTATAATTTTTCAAGTTCGGAAAGTTCCTATTGATACAACAGTTTAACCAACAAGGAAACTGACATTATCACATAATTATTAACCAAACTACAAACTTTATCTGATTTTACCAGTTTTATGTAAATTGTGTAGTTATATGTAATTTATCACATGTAGTAGTGTAACCACCACAAGTATACAGAATTATTTCATCACCCCAGTGAAACGCCTTCATACTCTTTATCTATTTAATCACACCCTCCCCGGCCATTGTGATCTGTTTCCTTTACTGTAACTTTTTTTTTAAAAGAAAATTATGTAAATATAACATGTAGTCTTTTGATTAAACCTGCTTTCTAAGCAATGAATAATGGTCATTAAAGTGACAGTTCTGTGTATTGTAGGTGCCATGAGGTTAGGCCAAACTAATGAAGTCAGACTACTTTCAGTAAAGAGTTTCTTTGCCTTCCATCTAAACCAAATCATTGTTCCAAAATTCATTAAGTTTATCATTGTTCCTTCTAAGTCCTCAGTTGGCCTCTTGAACAGCTCTCAGTTGTCATTATGTAAATGCATCTGTTCCATTTCCATGTTTTTTTCACAGCTTATGTCCCAATTATATTTAAAGTAGAAATACATAGAAATACCACTGTGCACTAAGACCCACTCCAGCCTTAGTTGTCCACCATTTAACTGTGAAGTGAGAAGAGTGTAGCAATTTCTTACAAATTGTAACTTTGTATTATCAAAACTTATCAAAGTATATAGTTAAAATCCGTGAATTCTTGGGGACTTTGGACATATATTTCTTCTGTCTAAAAAGCTTTTGCTCCCTGCCTGATTAACTCATACTCAGTGTTCCTATCTTGTTCAGTGTAGTTAGTGTAGACTTGATTTCTAAAGCATTCTGCTGTTTTTTCTTTCATTCCTCTTATCACAGCCATAGATAATCAGGCAGGTACCAAACAATGTAAGATCTCCTTTGGCTCCTAACTGGGAGCTCTGTGAGGTGATTACTATTGTGTTCAGGTGTGTCAGTAAATATTGTGTGACTAACTGTAAGTGACAGGAGTTCTCTGTCACCTTTTCATGAGAGTGGCAGCTGAGGCTTCAATGAAGAGACCACTTACTAGTGGCTATCACTGTTTAGCCCTGCCAGAGCTTCATTCAGATTTCTGTATGGGCACTATGGACCCACTCCTGCTGGTGGATCACCCTGTTCTGAGAATAGAGAAGGCTTGTTATTACTCCTTTAGCGGAAAGGGAAATCTGTCCTATATATGTTGCTAGAGCTATTCAACTTTTTCTTTGATTTCCAGCAAGTTAGAGAACTGAAAAACCTGTTAGCTAGCGTGAAGCACCACAAAGTGCCCCTTTTTCTCCGGATTCTTCATCTTACCTCCTTCAAGTAAACTTTAGGAATTCTCATCTGCACACATAGTTCGACTACTTGAAATGTAGACACCTTCAGCTCTGCACTCAGCCTCTGAGCCTATGTACAGATTATCAGAGACCATTAATAATATTGTTTCCGGGCCTCCCATGGTGGCACAGCAGTTGAGCACTGGGCTGCAAAGCTGCCTGCAGCCTCTGCAGCACCGGTTCGATCCCTGGCCACCGGTGAGGGTCCCACATGGCGCGACAGATCTCTCCTGCCACGCCCACTGCTCCCCTCAGCAGTGTGTTTCGTCAGTCTGCCTGTTCTATTCCCCGCTCTGGCTCTGGTGAATTCTCTCATGCTCCCGCGCTTCTGACTGTACCCAGTGCTTGTGTAAATGAATAAATAAATCTTTAAAAAAATAATACTGTTTCCAAGCCCTGGGCAGTTTCCAGGATAAATATATAGAATATTTAAGAAAAGTCCTGATACCCAACACTTTCTGAAATTATTCTCTTCCCACTTCTGTTTCCCTACTCTGGTAGGAAATAGAGAATTCAAGTTAAAGTAGAAAATTAGTCTGTATTTCAGCATCCTATTAGTCTGTATTTCACCTGAGTGTTGCAGTCATTATGAAATCTCTTTCCTTTAAACTATGGTCTGTCTACTTAGGCAGAATTTGTGAGACTTGTCATTTCAAACAGTGCTCTCCGGAGTGTTACAAGACTAATTTAGTTATTGATTTTGGAAATGTTTCTCCAGGCCTGCCTTTAATTCATTCAGATCATTTATTTAACTCCTCAATTGCTTCAGATTCATTTATCTTCTCTTTTCAAATTACACTGTTGGAGTTCTGTTTATTTAACTCAACCCTAAGAATCCACATTAATTTTAATTGTATCTCTTTCATATAGGGTATTACAATAGCTGTCTAGTTTTCCTCTTCCAACTCTTATTGTCCCTCCTCTCATAGTATATAATCTTTGAGTAGCAGCCAGGGGTCTTACTCTCCATTGTGTGATGGCTTCCATTCAACTCTGTTCGAAGTCAGTTCATGAACCTCCAAATTATTCATCTGGTCCCAGGACACTATACAGTGCCTAACATATAGTAGGCACTTAAGATTTGTTGACTATTTGTTCATCAAATATTTTGCTGAATTATTTCTTTGCATTGTAATGTAAGTATTTTCAGGATTTTTGTTAATTGTGTTAGTGTTGTCTTACAACCACATATTCACACACACGAAACAGTAATTCTTTAGTCATAAATGGTTGGTTTATTTTGTGATGTCATGAGTAGATTGGAATTACCTTACCTGCTTTTTCGATAGGTCACTTTCATCTAGTAAGGATGGATAATAGATTTGTCAATAACCAAATCTCAAATGGGTAGGAAAAGCCTGCATTGGCTTTTAATCAGACATATAATAAAGAAATGTGATCAATCTGAGTTTATTTTTGATGTCCCCAATAGTTCAGAGCAGTGTTTTGTTTCATATCCTAATATACTAAATGCCTGTCTTAAAGATTTATTTATATAAGAACCGGGGTACAGGGCAGATGCGCAGGAGAGTGAGAGGATTCACCAGAGACAGAGTGGGTAACAGAACAGGCAGACTGACAAAATATACTGCTGAGGGGAGCAGCGGGTGAGACAGGAGAGGTCCGCCCCGCCATGTGGGATTCTCACTGGCCGGCAGGGATCAAACCCGCGCTGCAGAAGCTGCGGACAGCCCACAGTGCGGCACTCAACTGCCTGCGCCACCAGCGAGGCCCTGTTTATATAAATTTTTATATCTGTCGTGTATCGTCTTATTTTATCTTGCAAGAATATATGAGATATCCTGTTTCTCATCCTTTCAACCATTACAGCCTCAACATATGCATTATACCTGAATGTTACTGTTGGGGGTCAAAATGTTACAGCACTGATGCCCTGTGCTGCTCTGTATTTGTTAGGTAGGAGTGATTAAAGCCTATCAATTTGTTGCCCTTTCTTGTGCCACTAAACGCAATTGTGAATTATTTTTGCATGAAAATTTATCTATTCCTAATACAAATTTAAGTTTTACTCTCTGTAAATAAACACATTAAAAGGACTGGCTTTACATTTTAAGCTATGGAAGTGCCCTTTAAAACATTTTAGCTATACTTAATTTGCTTTTATTTTTTAGTCTTCCAGTAAGTGTGTATACTTATTAATACCATTGACTTCTAAATTAGAGAAACTATCCTAGTCAAAGTTTTTGTTTTTGTTTTGAACTATCGGTCATTTCCTTACATACAATGAAGGCCAATCAGGCTGTTTGGCTTTTTCTTCGTAATTGTGTTTTTTAATCAAGCAGTTGTTTAAACATGATCTAGCAGTCTGTGTTACTATCGTTTAACAGGGTGGTCACTCAGATTTTTAGGTTATAAGTAAATTCATTTTTTTAATCACATTTTTTTCCATTTTGCAGCACCTTGGTGATTTTTTGGATGAAGCCATTAAATTAGTTACTTGCCATCATGAGTAGAAGCAAGCGTGACAGCAATTTTTATAGTGTAGAGATTGGAGATTCTACATTCACAGTCCTGAAACGATATCAAAATTTAAAACCTATAGGCTCAGGAGCTCAAGGAATAGTATGGTAAGTTTTCACTTTCAAAGAATCATTAATTCTTCTCTCCTTTCAGTTTATCAACACCTTGGTAAATATTTAGCTTGCCTCAAAAAATTAAAGCTATAAAAATTACATTAAAGTTATAAATTTTTGACAATAGTGATCTTATTCATAAAACATTTTATAAATGAGTCATCTCTAAGTATAAATTATAGTTAAGTACTGGTCATAAACCATGTAAAGTCAGATATCTTTGGATATTTGGAATAAGTGGCATGCTTGTTAATTACATGTCTATAGCTATTCCCATAGCTTATTGTTTAATAAGAAGCTTCCCTTAATCGTCACTTTCATGTTATAATGAAACTCTGGAATTTCAAAAACTTTATTTTACACTGGGAAATGAAGTCAGCTAATATCTCCCTGTATGTTTTTCAAAATGTATATGTATCTTCTTTAGACTTGTGGCAGGCTTTGGGGCCTTGCTCTGGGCCAATCCCATTTGGATGGAGTTTTACCCACAAGGGGATGGGTAACTTTGGGTGCTTGATTTAGAAACTAGATTCTTTCCTTTTCCTGTATTTCCAAATTGTATTAAAGTTCCTTCCCATTTTAAAAAAAAATGTATATGTATCTTTAAAACTGATTTACAAGCTAATTTCTACAAAAGGTGTATATATGCTTTATTGATCAGTATATTTCTGTATAAACTGAAATGCAAAACAGTCCTTTGGACAGTTCTGCCAATGATTTCAGATTACTAAGTTAGCATAATCTAATGTTTTAGGGAATTCTAAGCCTCATTCAAGCATAATTGTTTTATTACTTCTTAAACGAGATTTGTTTTGGAATACATTAAAGATCATAAATGTTTAGAACCCTGTAGTTCTCCCAGGTTTTAGAAAAATGTGCACATTTTCACAGAGATGCATTCTTTGCAGCACCACTTATAATAGCAAAAATTGGTAAAAGCATCAAATCTATCAATGGGAGAGTGAAAAAACTTGTTATATTCATGCAGTGAAATACTATACAACATTTAAAATGAACTTGAGCTGTATTTATCAACAGGAATAATCTCTGAAATGTGTTGTCTAAAAACAATGTGCAGAATATATATATGCATAATTTGTCATTTATATGTAGTTTAAAATGTGCAAAATAATACCATGTACTTAGGGATGTATACATATGTACAAAAGTATAAAAACATTCATAAACACCAAACTTGGAATACTGCTTACCTCTGAGAATAGAAGGAAGGGAGTTAATCTATGGTAATTTTTTCCCCCCAATTCAGAGGAGTTATGGAAAATACTAAATTATAAACAAATTTGTATAATGGAACACTGCTGGCATTTTCTCTTTTCTGTATTTTGGAAGTAATTTATAATAGCAAGAATTACAGAGATGGAGTCATTTTACAAAGTATTATTGGCTTGACTGATTGTCATTTTAACCAACCACAAATTTAAATGTAAAGAAAATAGTGTAGTAAAGTCAATGTGAGAAAGATTCTGAAAGACTCTGGGTTCAGATTCTGGCTCTTTGACCTTCTAACTTTGTGACTCATAAAGTCACAAATTAACACTTATAAGCCTGTTTTCTCACTTAATTTACAAGGTTGTTGTGAGGGAGTATATTTATAAAATACTTAGTAGTGTTTAAAGATTTATTAATGTTTTTGTACCATCTGTGAGTGTACTGTGAAATTTGTATGCCAGAATTTTTTTTAAAAGTTGCTCTGGAAGAAACCTGAAGCCCTCTTAATGAGTTCCTGATCTAAGGAATAAATATCTTTGTTTTGTTTATTCTGTCATAAAATATTATTACTATGATGCTGACAAATATTGAAGAAAAATTTAACACCTGTTAATGTTACTATCAGAGTCAACTGAATTTTTTCTTTAAAGGCATTATTTTGGGCACTAGTCCAGACAGTGGTAAGTAAATATTTATAGGGGGCTCTGAATCCCCATGTGTTTCTCATTTGTGCACATAGCAGTTAAAAATCTAATTTCCTTTGATACAAAATAGTGCAACCACTTTACATAACTTTGAACATTTTTAGAGTTTGAAATTTTACTTTGACTTAACTGATGAAAATTACTAGGAATGAGTTTAATTGTAAAAAATAAAGCAAACTTTATCTGAAATAATCAGAAATTCTATTAATTTTTTCATGACCCACAATGTTTTTTATTTATATTAACTTAAGAATTTAATTTGTAAATATGGCATTTAGTAAGTAAAGATTATAATTATGTGTATTTTGATTATATGTATACTGTATTTAGACAATAGTTTTATATATGTGATATATAGATAGATCATCCATTTATGCCATGCTAATTTTCCAAATACACATATTTCTACACCGTATGTGATAAGTGAGAGAGCCGCACAACAGCTCACATTTCAAGTGAATTTTAATAAATACTAGTTTCCAAATACTAGGTAAACAAATTTTTTTATAGTGTATTAGATGGTCTATTATGAAAAGGCCAATCTTCATGTCTTTGTCTTCTGGTCTCAGCTTTGTTTTTAGCTTTCTAACTAACCTTGGGCAAAATACTTAACCTCTGGCGTTGTATCAGGTAGTGGTGAATCCAAATGATTTTATCTTTTTCAGTCATAATATTATTTGATTTTAAGATACTTTATCTTAGTAGATAAAGTAAGATACTTTAGTACCTTAGTTTCTTTGACCTGTCTAATATGAAAGGTGTTGTTTCATCAGTGTCATAAAGGAAGATATAAAGAGTAATGAGTATGTTGTTGCATTTCTAGAATTATAGGTGTTTCATTAACAGGTATGAAGCATTTTGTGATGACCTGAAATCTAGCATTCATATTTATAAACATTTTGATTTTTAATTCTTCCTCCAAAACAAAATTTTAAGGTCTTTTTACAATATAAAACAATCTTTTATATAGCCACTTCTCTATGTACCTTCCTCATTATAAATTCATTTTGTGTTGAAACATCCTAATGTAGAATTTTTCAGCACATATTTTTACTGGAATTTATGACCACGTGTGTTCTTTTTTCTGTTTTTCCTTGGTGAAGATGCAGGAAGAAGGACTCAGTTTAGACTTTATTGGACTTAAATACTTGTTACATACAGTTGTACATTTGAGTGTACATTGTATACTAGACAGATCTTGGAGGGTCCCCAATGAAGAAGCAGAATCTCTGTCTTCACTATCCATTGTCTCTGAATTCATTAGCGTTTTAAGAAACAGTTAACAATGCTTTACATTGAGGAATATGCTGAAATCGGTATAGATATAGAAGAAACATGTTGAACATCAAAGACTGGAAATTGATCCATTTGCATTTATTTTTGGAGAAAGTAAGAAAACTGCATTATGGTTTCATGAATTCGGTTTCAGAGATTTTTTATTGAGTTTTTTTTTTTTTAATTTCTTATTACAGTGCAGCTTATGATGCCATTCTTGAAAGAAATGTTGCAATCAAGAAGCTAAGTCGGCCATTTCAGAATCAGACTCATGCTAAGCGGGCTTACAGAGAACTAGTTCTTATGAAATGTGTTAATCACAAAAATGTAAGTGACCATTTTAGAAAATTCTAAGTGTAGATAAAATCAAGATTTTTTTCATGAATATATGAATAACAAAAACTTAAAATATTAGGGGTTTTAAATTGCAGAAGCATTGTAACGTTGTCTAAAAGGTGTATGTTGGGCTGTTGGAAAAGTCATGATGCATTTTTGTTTGAAAAACCCAGAAAAAATACCTTATGACCTTCCTGACAACCCAGTATATTTACAATGTGAATTTTTCTCAACTTTATTAAAGTTATATAAAAATGATTTCTTTTAGATTGTATAATTCTCTAATACTGCATTTGCAAAAGGAGTTTTAAAGGGATAGGTGTTGTAGCAGAACTTTATTTGGACTTGATATCTCATATTATTTGTTTTCTGTCAGGCTAGCATGTCAGAAAATTAGAGCCTTACCACAGAGATGAGAAGTTGCCATTATACTTGAACACTGGAACTTTAATAATATTGAATATAAAATTCAAATCACTGTTCCCTACCTCGCTTACACCTCTTTAAGTAATGCTGTACTCACTGGTGACTTTATGTTGAGTATGTATCATTTTAGCAGAAACTTAAAAAAATACCTAAGCAGAATTAGGAAAATATTCCTAATTCTAAATCTAAAAATTATAAAGATCTAAACATACAGCTTTCACTCACTTTGACAATAATTAGACTTTTTAAAACTTACATTAAGCCTACTGATAATTCAGGTTACCTAATGGAATGATTTCTCCAAAATAAAGTAGGAGTGAATTGTGGAAAGGATAGTTTTATGAAGTGGTATATTAAAAGCGTCTGACTGCAGATGTTCATGGTATTTGTCCACAGGAGTTTATAAAATACACTTTCTGATTACAGATAACACAATCTACAATGTATTGAGAGCTCTGTGCAAGCATCCATGTATTTCTGTAAGCTTCTGGTGTTGTAGTTACTAATTAAGGGGAAAAATTCATGGATGTTAAAGAGCAGGCTCCTTATTTAACGTATGTAGTAGCACAGGGAATGGAAGGAAGAGTTCAGACAATAAAATGGGCAACTCTCTTAAATATTATAGTGCAAATTCTGAAAAAGGAGTCAAAAATCACTGAGCCTTATATTGCAATGAAGAAGGTACTCTGGGGCCTGGTGGCATAAGGAGTTAAGATACAGCACGGTGGAGCTGTCCACAGCTTCTGCAACATGGTTTCATTCCCTGGCCAGGGAGCTACCCACATGGTGTGGCAGACCTCTCCTGTCTTGCCTACTGCTCCCCTCAACAGTGTGTTTCAGTCAGTCTGCCTGTTCTGTTCCTCACTCTGTCTCCGGTGAATCCTCTCACCCCCCCCTGCGCCTCTGACCTGTACTCCAGTTCTTGTATGCATAAATAAATAAATCTTTAAAAAAAAAAAAAAAAAGAGTACCCTGGAAAATGAGTTTGGTAGGAATGATAATGAGTTCAATTTCATATTGTTTTTGAAGCTTCCATATGACATGCCAATTTATACTTGAGATTCATAAGCTTAGCAAGGACTTTTAATACACATTTGGAAATTACCCACATAAAGATATTCAGAGAAAAAGATATAGATAATATCACTCAGGAAAAGGATACAAATAGAGAAAAAAGGAGAATTAAAGACAGAATGGTTGGCATACCTTTGAATGAACCAGTGGAATAAACTGGGAATGAGGAAAACTGGGGAAAAGCAGTATTATGAAAAGCTGGAGGACAAGGATTAATTAGAGATACTGAGTTGGGTAAGAGCTGGCAGAAGGTATTGAAGATTTGCTTACAAATTATGTACAGATAATATATTGTATAATGTTAGGTCCTTGATAATTGAGTGTTTATTAGTGGAATGGATTGTGTGGAACTCTTCTGTTAATGAGTTTTTTAGGACTTCAGAATTCACATAGAACCTCTTCTTCCCATAACACCCCCCCACCTCCACATGGGTTTACCCATTATCAATATCCCTCACCAGAGTAGTACATTTGTTATAATCAGTGAACCTACTTTGATGCATTGTAATCACCCAAAGTCCTTAGTTCACATTAGGGTTCACTCTTGTACATTCTGTGGGTTTGGGCAATTGTTTAATGACATGTATCTACCATCGTAGTGCTATACAGAGTATTTTCACTGCCCTAAAAATATTTTGTACTCCACTTCCCTCTCTCCCCCACCAACCATTGGCCGTTAGTTTAAATATATGAAATAAGTAACTTGAGTCATAAGATTTGAAAGGTTTAAACTGGTGATGGATTTTTTTAACCCATGTATTTATAGTTCTTCATTGAAAGTATTATGAACCAATTTCCAATTTTTTATCTCTGCTTCCACTATAGATTATTGGCCTGTTGAATGTTTTCACGCCACAGAAATCCCTAGAAGAATTTCAGGATGTGTAAGTACGATCATTAAAATTCTGTTGTTAGTACATTACTCTTAGATTGTTGCTATACATTTAAGCTGTCATGTTTTTTCACCCTGAAGTTACATTGTCATGGAGCTCATGGATGCAAATCTTTGCCAAGTGATTCAAATGGAACTAGATCATGAAAGAATGTCATACCTTCTCTATCAGATGCTGTGTGGAATCAAGCACCTTCACTCTGCTGGAATTATTCATCGGGTTAGTAGGAAAAAAAATAAAAAATTTTCAATCATTGACGTGCTGCTTTCCTTTTAATGATCCTATATAGCATAAACTTCCTTAAGATTGGGGTCATATATGGAAAATTCTTCACAGAATTATTTAGTTGCATCAACAAGTAATTTGATGGATTTGTAGCACCAAGATAATGGTGTCTTACCTCTGTAGGCAGACAAAAATGTTATAAGTAAATTTGTGATTTCAGATGGGAAAATCAGTAATGGAAAAACTGGTAAATGTTTTGGTGCCTTAGAATTGAACTTCTACTCCTGCCAATTTGAAATGTCAGATAATATTTGCTTAGATAGATATAGAATGACCTATTTTTGATTGGTAAATGCCAACTTAGGCCTCTTTTTCTTTTGCTGTAATAGTTTGCATGTGAACTTTGAGATGCCTTTCCAAATTGCACTTACTCTTATCAAAATTCTCTAGCTAAACATAATTGCTAAAAAATAAAGCATTACTGACTTCTTTAAAAACTGTATATATTCATAAATTTAAAATGTCATCAAGCTCATTTCTTAAGTTCACCTATTCTGATATCATTTCTCAAGTTCACCTATTTTGATGAATCTGGTATGGATGTCCCATTATAGAGAGAAAAATGAACAAGTAGATGAATTATTTTACAAGTGAACTTGTGAACTGTAAAATCTTTATCATAGCAGTCATTTTTTTATCTTTATTTTTTGAAGGACTTAAAGCCCAGTAATATAGTAGTAAAATCAGACTGCACTTTGAAGATTCTTGACTTTGGACTGGCCAGGACTGCAGGAACTAGTTTTATGATGACACCTTATGTAGTGACTCGCTACTACAGAGCACCTGAGGTCATCCTAGGGATGGGCTACAAAGAAAACGGTCAGCAAACACTATTTACTTGAAATACTGTTCTGATTTATTTGTTTTTGTTCATTAGTTTTCTTATGTAATTACTTAGCTGATGTGCACAGAGTAAGATGTTTATCAATTTGAAACATTTTTCAAGAGTTTGAAAATAACTATAAATTTGGTCATAAATATTTGAAAAAACTTCAGGGTCCTTATTATTTCAATATGAATACATAACTGGTGGATAAGGAATTTTTTTGTCCTTACTCCTGTAGCAGAATATATGCCATTTGCTTGCCTGTAACTTGAAAATATTGAGCTTTTTTAACTTGGGTTCAGGAAAGTATGTAGTGTCCTGACAATTTAGTAGTAATCTAATTTGCATTAGTAACCTTTGCACATATTTCTAAATCCATAATACTAAAGTTAATTAGCAGTAGCACTTACTGTAAACTTTAAGAGCTACAATATGGCCATTCTACAAAGCTAATGGATAATTAAGGTCACCTTTTGGAAGAAGCAGTTTTTTACAAAAGCCTTGTTTCAGCCTTAAATAGCATTGTTATGTATGGATATATTCAATTACATATATTAGTGTTAGAATCAAGACTGAAGAAAATTATCAGAAATGTAGTTCATGAATTAAAATTTTTATATAATGAAGAAATTTTATTGAAATCTCAGAATTTAGATATGTAGAATAAAATCTACACAAGATCTTACTGACTGAAACTATAATTTTTAAAATGTGGTAATTTTATCTAAAATACATATGACCTTTGATCAACATAGATGTTAAGAATAATAGCTGCCATGCAGTTGAAAAACTTGAGTATAAGTTTTTTCTCCAGTATAACTGGAGAGAGAAACTGCTCATGGGGTGAGGATTAGCTTCAGTGTTTCCAGTGAATACTTGTAACAGTGCAGCTCACTGCAGGAGCAACCAGAGGTGGCTGTGAATTATTACAGTAATAGAGTATGCACTGCAGGTAATTTTATGCAGCTGTGTTTTAACACTACATCATTATGTTTGCTTATATTTCTCTGGAATATAAATGCACTGCATTACATACAGTATGTTTGTGTTTAAGTCTTGATAATTTTAACTTTTTACAATAGATTTGTGTTTATTTTATAGTAGTAAATGATAAAATAACTATTTTTTGCCCCCAGCTACCCCTAAAATATAGACTATTATTTGCTTACACGTATTTTATGCATTTACAACATAACTTTTTCATATTTCTAGACTGTTTGCTTCATATGAAAGTTTTTTCAAGTTGTGATAAATCTTAAAAATGTTTCTAATGTAGTTATTTTAAAAAATCCGAGTATAAATAGACGTGCACAGTTTAAACCTGTGTTGGTCAAGGGTCAACTGTATTCTCCAGAATAGAACCTAGACATTTTTCCTAACAAGAAATCCGGAACAGCAGTTCACAGTGAATCAGGAAACTGTGTTAAATCACCCTTCAGGATTCTTTCTGATAAAAGATAATAATGAATTAGGAATTCTAGCTTAATTTCCTTTCCTTTTCCAAGCTAATTAAAACAAATATTTTAAACTTTTACTGTTCTTTTCTTAAACATGCAGTTTTGTTTTCTTGCTCTCCACCTAAAATTGTCTTATACCTGTAGAATCCATTAAATTGGATTTAGTGCTACTCTTTTTTTTTTTTCTTTTGAGAATTGATACATCAACTGGCCAGCATGAATATTGCTTTTGCATGTGCTGTAAAGCCATTGATTCTCATAGACATTGTGTAATATGTCACACAGTATCCTATATATGTGATTTTGGGACAAGCTCCCTACCGTAAGTTAGCACCAAGTAAAACTGTCATATAAAGAATTAACATGCTTCCTGGTTCCACATAAGTAGCATGTAGCTCACCTTTTTGCCTTTTCCCCCCTAGGAAACCAAGTCAGATAATCAAGATAACTAGCCTGCAAAGTTAAATTTAAGAACTTCCTTCTTTTAGTGACACTAACACACCACCCCTGCCAACCATCACTTGTTTTAACAACTTTGTTTTATGTGTCTTTTATGACAAACTACCTCAAAGCTGTTTGAAAAGTGTGATATAATGGGATATATTTTAACTGCCTACTAACTAAGCATTTAGACCCTATAAAGCTAGTTTGTCTATGGTTTAAGCTTAGCATGTTCTTAGAAAGTCTTCATTGACCCAATTACTATCTTTAAAGTATGTTTTTCTTAAGTTGCCTACATAAGCTGGTTATTTTAGAGGGAAAACTTACTGTAATATATTTTTGCTAAAGATAAAAACCCTGGAAAAATGTTTGCTGAATTGATTTGTGTATTAATTAACATTTCTTCTAAATTTTACCCATGAAAATTGAATCATGCGATAAACATAAAAGAGTTTGTATGTGTTTTAATATGAAATTATAGATGAATTTTAGTTCCAGAGGATTTCCAAAATTATTTCCTATTTAGCATCTCATATTTTGTAATGAACTGGCAGACTTCTTATTAAAAAAAAAAAGTGTATTAGAAAATACAGGCTTTAATTTCTTAAATCCTGCAATGTAGGTAAAAGGTATAGCTTTAATATCATTCCTCCCCTTTTCCTCTTTTGCTGTTTAAAAATTTGGGCCTTCAAACTTTAAAAACAAATGCAAGTTTCTAAGGCTTTTTTCCTTAAATCATGTATGATCTGTAAGTCTAGGAGATTCTGTAGATAATAAATCTGTGGGAAATTTCATAATGTATCCAGGCAAAAGTAACTTCAAGCCAATAGCAGTTTGATTTTATGGGTTTGAAAATCTTTTAAATGGAAAATGTGAAATATACTTCTTTTTACTAAGTTTTCTTAGTTGATTTTCATTCTCTACACATTTGTTCCTTTTAGGATAGTTGAGTAAATGTAGTATGAAGTTGCCAAGAAAACAAATGACTTCCAATTCAAAATAAACATAGCACTTCTGAAATCAATTTATGAACCAGTTAGAAATTTTCTGAAGAGCTTTATATGAACTTTTTCACTATACTTATTCATAGAAATGCATTCTTTCTGTTAAATATTGTAATACACTAGATTATTTCTGCTCATGCTTTTTTTCTTTATTTGCCTTAAAGAGAGAGTACAATGCACAGTTGAACCACAAAATGGTTATCAGGTTTGTTTGTTGTTTTTTTGGCTACCTTGTATGAATTTTCAGACTTACTAACAAAGTCTGTGTTTATCTTATATTTTATAAACAAATTTTCAGTGAAATGTGTAGGTTTTTTAATTATGTGATTTCTGTGCATAGCTCTCACTTTAAAATTAGATATGTAGTAAAAGACCATACTCCATATTTGCTTTCATGAATCAAAACCTTTTGAAAAATAATTTGTTTTAAATATTCCATTAGCTGAAATTACAATCACTTTTTTCTTTTTGTGATGTTTTGCAGTTTTTATATAATGCAGTCATATTATGCTTCTTTGATTTTAACAACCTTTTGCTTTGCTTTTCCTTCTTTTGTGCTGCAAACATATAGTGGATTTATGGTCTGTGGGGTGCATTATGGGAGAAATGGTTTGCCACAAAATCCTCTTTCCAGGAAGGGACTGTATCCTTGTGCTGCTGCAGCAGTTTAATTAGTTAGGTGATGAGCTTCCTTATGTTTGCTAATGAAAATGAATATGGTACATTCATACATAAGGGTTTTTCTTAAATAGACAAAGTTTGTGGCTATTATAGTTCAAAAATTGTTGAGATAAGAAGCTGAAGTATTTGTAGGCTGCATCTGGCAGTAGGACATACAGTCTCTGCTGGTAGTTAGAGCACATTCACTGTCACTCATTTTTATTTTATACTGCTTTTTATAATTTTGAAGTATACATGGTGTGCGTGATTTTTTTTTTTTTTTACTGTTTCTATATTTTTTTATTTTAACCAAAATCTTTATGTTAATGTCATTGCATTTTGTTTTCAGTTGACATTTGGTCAGTTGGGTGCATCATGGGAGAAATGATCAAAGGTGGTGTTTTGTTCCCAGGTACAGATCGTATCCTTATCTTTGGCCTAAAATGTAGTTTCTAAAGGTCAAAATGTATGATAGCACTTCAGCTTGGTCAGGTATAATGTATTTTGTCTCTCCCTAATAATAAAGTATTGCTAAATTACTTTTTCAAAATACCACCTACTATTTGACAGACTTTCCTTTCCCTCATTTATTGATTGTTTCATATGTTAATTCTGAAAACTGCTCAAGTACAACTACCTATAACTACTTGCTGGCTTTGAGTTGATTTATCTAACCTAAATCAAAAATCATGGCTTGCATTCAAATTTTTCTAATAATTAGATACTTGAGTAAATCTGTAAGTATTTAGGAATTAAATTTGAATTTTGGAACTGTCTTTTGCTTTTGACCATCCTTTTCTTTTGTTCTCCCTCCCTCTCCCTCCCCCTCATCATATCTTCATTTTTGTTTATGTTCCGTGCGTTTTGTGGTTTTTAGTTGTTCTCATTACTCAACATACTGATCTTTTTTTTCATCTGAGAACTTCAGCAGTAATAGTTTTATATAGTGATGAGTAGATTTGGGTTCATGCTTTTTGTTCTTCTGTTTTTAATATTTGTATTAGCAGTGATTTGTTACATGTTTGTCAATTTGTAATACTTAGAATTGTGTTACTAGAAGGAGTAGGGAAGCCATATTAAGTAGATTTACAATACGAAGGTTTTTTAGGTCTTAGTCTGCAGGGAGTGCTATAGACTAGGAGAAAGGAGATTAGAGAATACGAACCTTAGAAGTATAAAACACCAAATCATTTTGTAAGTTTCAGAGCTTTAAAAAAATTTATTAACACAAGTTAAAAAAGAAAATGCCACTTTTATCAAAGCCATTTTCTGGAAAACTCAGAAAACCAGGACAGAGTATAAGAAGTATTTTTTTATCCTCTAGGAAATGCTTTCATATTTTTTGATAAGATTGATAAAAGGCAAAATGTTGTATTCTAGAATTGTGTGCAGTTTACATATAGAGTAACTGTGGATAGCAATTTTATTATTACTTGAGTTCCTTGTATTTAGAATTTGTGAGGTTAAGCTTTCATTTTTATGATAAAATCAGTGTTATTAGACACACACAATAAATAAGATTGCAAAGCTTGTTTATTGATCCTTTCTGTTCACCTAAGATCATAGCATTTTGCAAGGTGACTATAACCTATAAGATTTATAACTGCCACATTCTTTCTAGGGATTTTTCTTAAATTGCCATTTTCTTTTTACTCTAATTGGATATGACTAATGTGTTGAACATTAGATACAGAGTATTTTTCTTAGCTACTTGATAATAGATATTGATCAGTGGAATAAAGTTATTGAACAGCTTGGAACACCATGTCCTGAATTCATGAAGAAACTGCAACCAACAGTAAGGACTTATGTTGAAAACAGACCTAAATATGCTGGATATAGCTTTGAAAAGCTTTTCCCCGATGTACTTTTCCCAGCTGACTCAGAACACAACAAACTTAAAGGTACTTTTTATAAATATATATATTTAATCTGTGTGTGTGTGTGTGTGTGTGTGTGTATTCATTATTTTTATGGGACATGACCCAAAGTTATTGCTGGATGGTCGGATAAATCTCTTCTTTTTGAAACTTACATTTTTTGCTAAATGATAATTGCAAATTTCTGAAATATGTCGATAATTTAACAGCCTTTATGAGAATATATGTACATTAACATCATTATTTCTGCAGCCAGTCAGGCAAGGGATTTGTTATCCAAAATGCTGGTAATTGATGCATCTAAAAGAATCTCTGTAGATGAAGCTCTTCAGCACCCATATATCAATGTCTGGTATGATCCTTCTGAAGCAGAAGCTGTAAGTTCTTAATGCTTAAAGAATACATTGTACTTAATCTTAAGAGTTAGAATTAAAGTTAGGTTTTGAAGGAAACCTTTTCATTTATTGTTGTCTTAATGTTTTTCAGCCACCACCAAAAATACCTGATAAACAGTTAGATGAAAGGGAACACACAATAGAAGAATGGAAAGGTAATGTGCACTGGATTCCTAGAGATGAAACAGAAATGGCTCCTGGCTTTTTATACTGATTTATTCATCACATTAGGAAAATTAAAGATATTTTCTGTCAGTCATGATATTTGGTAATATGATAATTTTCACCAAAGTAGAAGGTCTCCCTCCCTCCCTGAGTTAATCCTAATCTCTCATGCCCCCTCTCTCCCAGACACAGAAATATGAGCACTTTTTGGAACCTTTGTGTTCTTCCATAGTCTCCAAACAGACAAATATGTGTGTTTGGTATCGCACCCTTCTCTTATCCTAGCTTGTTTTGATCATAAATGGCTGTATACTTTGTACACTTACTTTATTGATATATATGTGATTATATCTTAATACAAAGAAAACTCCTAGGAGATATGCCTGACCAATGGATATTTTACAATTATTCTCAAATTACTCTCCAAAGAAATTACAGCAGTTCACATTTCTATCAGCGTTGTATAAGCTATTTTACCCCTACCCTTGCCAACAGAGTGAGATTTTTTTTAATATTTGCAAATCTGTAATTTTATGAATGCAGGTGAATATTAATACCTTGATAGTCATGGAAATGTTAAAATTTTTCTTTCTTTGAAAGATGCAATGATGACATTTGGGCCAGGTAATACCTAGATCCAGTTTACCTTCATTTGTGTTGTTATCAATGTTCTTACCCCTTTTATGGTTACATGACTTTGGGTAAGTCATTTGACCTGCATTTCTTGCCTAATCTTAAAATGGAGACAGAAGACATATTACAAACAACTAAGAACCTGCGTAGTGGGAAGGTAAAAGGGACTAACAGGGAGGTATAGATCTGAACATACATACGCACACACGTCTATGTGTGCGTGTGTGTTTATAAATTATTTGGGAGGAGAGAAAAAAATATGATTCTTCTCAGGAGTTCCTAGAGATTAGTTTTCTACAAGTTGTCTTTGGAAGACACATATTTAGACTCTGTAGAGCCCACCAGAATGATGGAAAGGGATAGAATGTATTGTAACAAGTAATATACAGGTAGAACTGTGGGCCAGAATATGTATTAATATCTACCTGATATTTGTATGTATCATTACATTTACAATAGACATTTATGGTATTTCATAGACTCGTAATAGATCACCTATTGTAAAACACATGGTTATGTACCAGTAAGAAAGAGAAAACACTGCCAGTTGCACTGCACCCAATTTCAGAGATAGTAATCTATGAAAAAGTACAATTTATAATCATTGAAACGTAGTATTTTTGTTTGTATACAGCTATATCTAACATTTTTGATTACTTTAAGAATGTTTGCCTTTAGTCTACCTTTTTTTCCTACCCCCAAGTATAGTTCAGTACTACTTTTGTCAAGATCTGCTTGAGTTTTAGCATCATAGTAAAAATTTATTACCAAGGCCATTCATACACACTGCTTTTTCTAGTTCCAAGCCCAAGAAGGTTACCATAGCAGGCAAAATTAGGTGTCTCTAGCTCATGTTTGTTACAATATATCCATTTGTTTAACCATTGACCAGCATAAATGTTGTCATATTCTGTAATCAGAGGCTCTTCATCCAAAGTTTAAGAATTACAGATGGCTTAAAATTTTGTGGAACATTTTTTGCATGTATATTTTTTCAGAGGAGGATTTACTGCATTTATGCAAATCTCAGAGACTTCCATGACCCAAAGAGAAGATGAAGAATGGTGTGGTAGCATTCACCAGAAAATTCTTCTTAAGTAGATATTCAGACTGACAAGGCAGATCACAGTTGACATCAAGATTACTTAAAAAAATACAGGACAGGAGTACACACAAGCAAGGCAGCATCTGGTGTATCTTTTTATTAGGAGCAGACCTCACAACAGTCTACCTACTGCCCAGACACCTGGTAAAAGAATAAGATTTCCATGGAAAATCTTGACAGAGACAGTGTAGCTGCCTGCTTCTTTTCCCCTAGTAGGAATGTATTTATACTCCACTCTGATAAAAGCAACTTCCACACACTCTGATTTAAAATCTTAACAGGTATGTGGGCAAGCATCTACAGTGTACCAGGTACTATGCCAGGGATCAGGAAATAGAAGTGAATAAGACAAACATGGTTCTAGTTCTCACAGAGACAGAATTAAGCAAGTCTTTCAGTACACAATGATACGTGGTATGGTATAGTATGGTATATTACAAAGTTCTGGTGGAGTAAGAAAGATAAAACTTCTAAATTCAGCACTATTCTTAATCTAACTTTAGGAACATTAGTTAGGCAGAGATTTTGTTTCTTTCAAAATAATTTATGGGTAAGGATTGAGGAATTAACAACACCTTTGAATATTAGGCTAACACTTGCAGAACCTCTGCCATTGTAAGGACACCATTTAAAGTACTTAATGTGTGTAAATTTTTGCTTAAAACATCTTGTGAGCTTGGTTCTCAGGCTTTGAACAGTTTGTTTTTGTTAATGTCTTTTTCAGAATTAATATACAAGGAAGTTATGGACTTGGAGGAGCGAACCAAGAATGGAGTTATACGGGGGCAACCTTCTCCTTTAGGTTGGTTACAATATAAGCTTGGTTAAATCACATTTTGCTTCTTGTGTTGTGAGACCGTTAGTGACCTGAGACCTATAGCTCTTTCAGTATTTGCTTTCATCATAATTTAAAGTTTAATCATTATAATCATTATAAGGAGAACAATTTGGCAGTTAAATTTAAAAGCACTGCTACACTGTTGTAACAATACATCATACCTAATATATTCATAAAGTGCATATCTTTTCTTTTTCTTTCATTGACATTCTACTGAAGAACAGAATTTTAAAACTTTTTTTGTATTCTTGTCATTAAAGAAGAAATTATAACATAGACCCGTTAAATATATAAGTTGGTTTCAACAATTACCTACTATTTAGTTGTAAAAAAAAGTTATAAATGTTTTACTAGCATGGTTAACTAATTGATTTTGTATTGATATATAGTAGTAAAATTGAACTGTTCATGATAGAGACTTGAGTGGGATTTGAAAAGTCCATTATTGAGGAGACCTTTATACTTCAGCATAATACCCTAGTGATGTCAAATGTTTGAGTAAACTCATTAATCTCATAAGATAGCAGAACAGTCATATTCTTAATTTATATGTGAAAAATTTAGATGTTGGTCAATACTTATCTATGGTTACAAAATAGGTAGTGGAGAGGACAGGACTACAGATTACTTGACATAGTCTGGATTCTCAATTAACAGCTTGCAAAGAAGAGTATTAGTAAATTAAGCTGTTATAAAAATACTCTGTTGTTGCTTATATACAAAAACATAGAATGGTCTTTGACAAATCAAATTACCAGATAATCACAATACCATTTTTACTTGATTTTTAAAAATGAAATATATTTATTTTCCCACTGAATTGCCTTCCTGTCTTTATTTTGGTTTGACTAATATTAATGTGAGTTTGCATGCTTTGAGTATGTAAAGACTTTAAGGAAATGACCCAGATACTGTAAATATTTGCCATATTATTGCCACTCAAATATTTAAGAATTTGTTTTAAAGTTCAGAAAACAAGTATTTTTTTTCCTTAGGTATTTAATTTTCACATTAAAGACCTAACTGGTTATACATTTAAAAGTTAATTTTTATCAGATTAAGAGATTTGAATTAAAAAAAAGACATGAGGGCCTCCCCGGTGGCGCAGCGGTTGAGCGCTGGGTTGCGAAGCTGCCTGCGGCCTCTGCAGCGCCGGTTCGATCCCCGGCTGCTCCCAGGCCACCGGAGGAGGGTCCCACATGGCGCGCAGACCTCCCCTGCCGCCCGCTGCTCCCCTCAGCAGTGTACTTCGGTCCTTCTGTCTGCTCTGCTCCCCGCTCTGGCTCTGGTGAATTCTCTCACCCTCCCGCGCTTCTGACTGTACCCAGTGCATGTATAAACAAAACAAACAAACAAACAAATAAATAAATAAAACATGCCTCTATAAAAAAAAAAAAAAAAAAAAGACTTTATTTTAAAAAAAAAAAAAAAAAAAGACATGAAAATGTATATGTGGTAGAAGCCTTCATGATTTAAAAGTTTCAATACAAATCTTGAAAATTAACCATGATATTGAGTATCCTTCAGTCAGAAAAGTGCATTCTATAGTGTTGTATGGATTACATTGTTGAAAGTATAGTTTCTTCACTTTACCCTGACTGGGAACCTAACTGACCTTTCTTGGGTCTAGAAGGTTATCTTTTTTTTTTTCTTTTTTTTACTTCTGTCAGATCTGATGTACTAAATCTGCTTTCCTTTTCCATTTCACCTTCTATCACCTGCTCTGTCTCTCTCTGTTTTATTCCATTCTGTCTCCAAGTCCTCTCCACACCAACCTAAAGATTTGCTGTTCCTACTCACCTGGCTGTTTTCTTATTGCATGTGATGAAACTCTCTCAGAGGATCTTTCATATATGTGGTTTTTTGCTCATTATTTGACAGAATGGAGTTATAATCTCAAACACTGAGATGCTGGGTTCTGGACCAGTGGCTCAGCCTGTCTAGTTTCAGCATTTTGGGTGTCTGAAACTTCTCCTTAGTCCTCAACTTGGAAACTATTGCTTTTACTTCATCAATGTCCTCTTGGATAATCTCCATAAAATATTTTCATATTTGGGGTGACCTTTATTTAGTTATCATGTGATTGAAAAGTACCTTCTTAGTGTATGAATCACCTTTAGCATATTTCCCACCCCACAGTATCATTAACCTCTGCCCTCCCAACCCAACTCCCTTGAGAGGGTTTTTCTGTAGGATAAATATTCCTATTACTTTTTAAAATCCAGGAAATGCTTATTAGACAACTTTTGGCTAAGGAAACACTCTGTCCCTACTCTAACAAATTCATATTTACAGTTAGTAAATATTAGAATAGAAATAACATGACCCGAGTCTACCTAGCTAGGGCACTTGAATGACCCAAACAAGTCCAGTTAGCTCATGTAAACCAGGACAGTTGAATTAAGTTCATATCCAATGAAAATGATTTTATTATTTCTAATGATTTTTGCTTTAAAACAGGATGTACCAGAAATGTTGTTTGGACTTTACAGTACAAATATATCATCAGTCATTTTTTTATAGGACAGTAGTTAGCTTTTTGAGTCATACATCTCTCTGAGATCCTCTCTCCAGCAAAATGTAATATAGGTGGTTTTTCAGGTGTTATCAGCATTATTCACAAACACTTTGAAGCACATTATCAATCTTACTGTAAGACCGTTTAAGTAGCCTCAGCTTAAATTCTTGTCTTGAACTGAAAAAAAATTAGTAGAAAATCCAGGACTCCAAGTTTCCAGCCATTTTCAGAATTTTCTGCTGTAGAATATCTCTTGTACTTATCTTCAGCAAGCTTTCTAAACCTAAGAGAAAAATTATTTACCAGGTAGTATAGTACAAGTAACTTGGTCTGCAATTCTCTCTGCAACTGATTTGCTGTTTTGTTTCTCATAGCACAGGTGCAGCAGTGATCAGTGGCTCTCAGCATCCTTCGTCATCGTCGTCTGTCAATGATGTGTCTTCAATGTCAACAGATCCGACTTTGGCTTCGGATACAGACAGCAGTCTAGAAGCATCAGCTGGACCTCTGGGCTGCTGTAGATGACTACTTGGGCCTTGGGGGGTGGGGGAGGTAGGAGGGATGGGGAATCGTTTAGTCATTGATAGAACTACTTTGAAAACAATTCAGTGGTCTTATTTTTGAGTGATTTTTCAAAAATGTAGAATTCATTTTGTAGTAAAGTAGTTTATTTTTTTTTAATTTCAAGTGATGTAATTTAAAACTTATGTTGTGTTTTAAAACAGCAACAAAACTGTATTGTATTTTTGCTGTAATTAACTGTATAATGTAAACCTAATTATTTTATCATGGTTTAAAATTTTTGCATATTTGCTTTATCTTATGCTGCTGATTTTTTTTTACTGATTTTGTAAGATTTTGTTTATCAAAGCAACTATTATGTGGTGACTTGCCTATATCATGAATTATTTAAGATTTTTATAGTTTTTTATTAGAATTTATTTCAAATGTTTTGTTCATGATGCTATCCTTCAGGGTTATGTGCTTATCAATGAACTTACCCCAGAGGAGTGAGGGAATATAACCTGTAGCCAGTCATATTCAGGAATAACTACTGTAAATGATGAACGTGTTAAAAGAAAACCTCCAATATTTGCTACTTGCCAATCTTAACATAGTTATTATAATTGGTAGGTTATCCTATATGAATTTTGGCAAAAAGCCCCATCGTCTAAGTGGCAGAATAATTTAGAATATGTCTTTGAAGATACTGTGTGTCTGCCACCACCTTCCTTCCCCTCTGCCCCCCCAACATAAGTGAAAAGAATATGGTGTTTGCTGCAAATTTGTGGCATGCTTGAAACTTATGATCACATAAAGTCAAGAGGATACTTCATGAATAATGCATTTCAATACAAATAAACAGATGGTTCATTTCTACTAGCTATGAGCCTTTTTTTGTATACACTGAGTTAATCTGCTCAGGCTGTAAGTCCCAGCAATGATCTAGAGTCTGGTCTTTCCCTTTCCTGCAGCCTTAGATCCTTGGATCTTTCCAGTTTCCTATTAAAGTATCAGTCAGTTAAGCACCGGTTCGCATGGTGTTTTTGGCCATTTGATTCTACCTGTTTAGCATAATTATATTTGTACTAACTGTTGGGAGGTTCCAAAACCTACTTAGATTTCTGTAGGTGTAATGTATCAAATGAGCAATATACCGTTCATCTGAAAATAGTAGCACACAGCCATATATAGGATATCATTTTCTAAGGACTGTTTCTTCACATTGAGCAGAGCAGGCTTAAGTGGTGATTATTTTGTCTTAGTGTTTCATTTTTTTATACCTGATTTTCAATAAAACATGCAATTTGGATGTTGAGTAGTGTAAGAATGGTGCTGCTCCTGACAAGTGTATGTTAACTGTTTACATTTTATATCTGCAGAATTATTTCTCTATAACTGAATTTTTCTTAAGTAAAATGTCATTGAAGTCTCATTATCTCAGAAATAGATTGTCTGTAATGCCCCAGGCCCCTTGTTTTTTTTTGTTTTTGTTTATTTTGTTTGGAACAAGAAGGATTTCATGTAATGAACTGACTGGGAAATGCATAAGTGACAAGGTTCTAGGCAGAAAACGTATTGGTATTAATGACCACCAGGAGCAAGAACTGGGGCAGCTCAACATGCATTCTGTGAAAGTTCTATTAGCATGTTATTCATATATATAATGCAAAAATTCTTTTGAGTAAGGTATTTTATTTAGGTCATTGTTAATGTGCAATACTTAGGATTAAACTACATTAGCCTTTATATATGTTTTGAAATAGCAACTTTGTTTTTGATGGTTTAAAGTTATGATTTCCAACCTCTTAAAACTTCTAACCTTTTCATCACAACATGGTGCATTAATTTTATTTGCCAAAGTAGAGTTTTGAGAGTATGATACCCTTTTAATTGTAGAAACCGGTTTGGATTTAGGATTTCAGCAAAAAGTTGAACATGAGTGTGTTCTGTTAGTTTGACAGTTAGCTGTATTTTCTCTAAAATAGATTATTTCACTATTGCACTTTAACAACTGACATGCTGACAGAAGATTCCCATATTTTACGTTTGATTGCTGATAAAGCCATCTCTATTGATACAGATTTTGGTTAAGCAAGGAAAACCACATGATTTTACTGTGTCGTTTGTTGTAAAATGCCAGCTACCACTTGCCAACCAGCATGTTTAAGTTGTTGCAGAGAAAACAGATTCTTATTAGTTAATATAGACTAAAATACTTAAGTTATATCCTGAAAACAAAATCTGTTTATTAAATGTTGTGTTTAGGTTTTTAAAATATCTAAATACAGCTTTCCCTCTTCTTTTCAATCTGTTGGGCTAAGGATGTTCTAGTTCTATTTATTTTAGAAGCTTTTTGAACCTTTAAAACATCTTAAATATATGTGGGATATTTTTAAGAGAACTTATAAATAAAACTTCTGTCAAGCAGTATTTATGTAAAGGTACCTTGCTTATCTTATCATTTTGGTTTTTCAGCTTTATATATTTAATATTCCCAACTTACTACCAGAAAATTATTTTGGCCAAGATTTATCATTCAACTTTATAGATTAGGAAAGGAACACTAATTTTTTTCTGCATGTCTTCCTGGTTACTGTTGTTACCCTTTGATGTATACTGACCATTGGTAAAATGATTGTGCTGTTGGGATTGCTTAATTACAATATATATATAGATAGAACTTCTCAACTCTTTCATACTGTTTGCCCAACAGTTCTCATTTTGTCACACACTCTTGGCTGCTAGTTGTCCCTGGTATGCACGCTTTCAAGTTGGTAAGAGCATAGTGCATTCACACCAGACTTCCTAAGAGAAATGCCAACCTCTTAAATGAGAAGGCTGCCACATAACCCCTTTAGCAATACAGAGAAGTTTGGTTATATATAAAGCAGCAAGCTTTCCTGGAAGCCTTTTCATTATTCTCTTCCATGCTAATCCTGCTTTGTTGTCTTAAAAGATGAAGGTGAAGAAGAGGTCAGTGTCTGACAGTGATATCAGCAGCAGGCAAGTGAAGCTTTTTTGGGGTTATAGATAAGACTTGGTTTATGTTATCGGCCAGTATGTGCTGCACATATGAAGACTTATAACTACTCAGTGTTGCCTAGGCACAAGCCTGCACAACATTTTGAGGTAAAAACAGTCTGTTTTCAAGATACTGTTGTAGTTTGTGAGTGTCGTTCATTAGTCATACATTAGCTGTAGAGTGACTGCATGAAGCCCCATGACCCCCAGTAAATTCTTAACAGTAGAAAAACCAATCACCACTATTTTGTCATTAGCAGGCCTCTTAAATGTTGCCGCTCCATATCCTTTACATTTTAGTATACATTGTGTTTCTATTGATCTCTCTTAGGTTTTTCCTGATTCAGAGGAAACCAGTTTTTCCTTAATAGCAAGAAAGATGAAGAGGTAAAGGGCATTGAAGCAGAAATGTATAGTTTGGGGTATGATTAGAAAACTAATAAGGAAAACAAAAGTCCTAATTTCAAACTAACTGCTCTTAGTTAAGTGCTCTTAAGGAGAGTCTAGTAAGAGTAATACTTCTGGCCATTTCTGGTTTAGATTCTCTTCATTACTGAAACTTTTGAGAAATAATACCTGTGGATTAGTTTTGCACAATGTTCTATTCTCACAATTTACAAATTAAACTAGGTTTTTATTGAACTACCTCACACTAATTTTCTATGCTTTCCCAAGTAAGCTGTTGCCCTTGCTGTTAGATCTTTACTGAGTGTGAATTATAAATGTGTGTTAAATACTTTATAGCCAATGTCAACACAATACCAGTATGTAAAATATACCTTGCATCAGTAAGAGAGACTCACGTGTAAATTCTTTCACTGTGTATCTTGGAAAGTTGTGTTAGATGTGCTCGTTGGACATTATTACTCTCTGTTTTTGTAAGTGGAAACCTGCTCGTGATACCAGTCCATTCTTTACATTTTACAAAAGGAGTAAATCTTAGTAAATTTTAAGAAGAAATAAATTACTTTTGTAGGCCCGATATTTGGTATATTTTTGAGAAGCTCTTAATCTTTTAGCTGAATGATGAAGTTAAACTAAACTAGCTGTCTACCTGGACTGTGACATCTATTTTCTCATTACAGATTATCCTGTTTAATAGGTTTTAAAACCTGAAAACTTAAGTATAATAATGAACATTTCCTTTTTTCCCTATATGATGCCATTCCTTCATTCCACTCCCTTCCCTGTGTTCCATTCCCTTTCCTCTCCTGTAGACAAAACAAAATGGGGCACTTTGTAGAGAATGCTGAGATAATTATTGTGGTTTTTAATCATTTATGCCCTAGTCATTAAACATGCACCACTGGAATGTAAACAATGTTATCTAGTATGTTAATTGGTTATAATATTTTAAATAAAAAAGAAAAAAGTGGTATGAAAATTATGAAATGAAGAGTTTTTTCATTGAAAGCAAGTTGTAAATTTGTGGTAAAAAATTTTATGTGACAATTTTAAGACTTCCTGTAGATTGGGACAAAAGGGATAGTATTGGGCAGCTTTCTGAGATCTGGATTTTATGCAGATTGTAAATAACCTAAAATATCCTGGTTTTCTCGTTTATCAAGTCTTGTCTTTCTGCTGTTTGAAGTCACTGGGGAAACTATCTAAAAGGGAAATTGCTTCAATGCCTTAACCTAGTTCTTGACAACTCTAGAGAGAGCAGCCATGATGGCCACTTGGCAAATACAACTACTGTTAACGGATCTATTTTGAAACCTGTAATTTTAGCTTTGACATACACTTATGCCATGCATATGTTCTCTTTGCATTTGGGGTAGGGTGCTATGTAGATACCAAGGTTGCTTGTTCCATGTACCCAGCATATTCTGTATGATTCTTGTCTTGCTCATCTCCTCAGTGAACCCTTGTATCCATGCTGTTGCAACATGTCTGTACTTACACTTCTCTGCTCTGAGGAAAGGACAGGATGGAGCACTGTTTTTACCTGACTCACTTTGCTTCACCAGCTGACAAAGTTGCTGACTTGAAACATTTTGTTAGGCAAGTCATTAGAGAAGCTCCAGTGAGAGACTGAAAAGCAGTCATCAGAGTATGGAGTTAATTTCCACCCAGCCATATGCCTGGTGACACCAAATAAGTAGTAATTCATCCTTGTTAATCTAGGAACTTTATTAAATAATGTTCCTTAAAAGACCCATTGACTAAGAGAAAATTGATTTGTACTTTGGGGTTTAAAAATTACTTTTAGCTTTTACAGCTGATATGTCATATCTTTGGACTTTTAAACTAAAAGATACTCCAAATATGCTTTGTAAATGTTAGGCATCTAGTATATTTCATTTAAATGCCTCAGTTAGTGAATGCATTAATGAGTCTTAGACCCTATGCTGAAAGCTGGGAATGAGGAGAGAGACAAAATGAATGATACTCAAACTCTAGTCAGGCTGACTGAAGTAAGTATTGTGTTAAGGAACAAGGTTCACCCTTGAAGGGACACAAGTAGGTGGAATTGATTGAAAATGAAGGGGGGGTGCTTCCCTGGTGGCGCAAGGGGTTAAGGCGCAGGGAGCCACTGTGGCACAAGTTTGGTCCCCAGCCAGGGAGGTGGCCCACATGGCACGGATGACCTCTCCTGTCTCGCCTGCTGCTCCAGTGTGTTTCAGTAGATCTGCCTGTTCTGCTCCCCACTCTGGTGAATCCTCTCACCCCCTGCACCTCTGGCCTGTACCCCAGTTCTTGTATGCATAAATAAATCTTTAAAAGAAAATGAGGGTTTCACAGTGGATACGTATTTGGAAACGATATAGGAAGGGTATTTCCAGGTTCAGGGAAAGGCCCAGAGGCTTAAAAATGCATGCATAGACAAGGTATGAGAGATGGGTGTGGGTATATGAAGAGAGAATATAGTGGGCAATAAGACTGAAAAGGTGAAAACCATAACTGAAGCATTTTGGAGGAGTTATGTTCATTTTAAAAGCGGTAGGAGCTTGTCAGGGGAATAATACAACCATACCTTTGTATAGGCGGTTAAGAGTAAGTCTGGTTAGCCTAGAGTTATAGAGATTGGTGTCTGGAGAGTCAAAGATAATCATTTGAGAGATTTGAGTCCTTTTTGTACAGTGGGATGGAAAAAGTGCCCTTTTGTTTTAATTCAAGGTGGTAGCAGGACATTCCTTGCTTTACTTCCAAGAGAACAATTATCCAGAAGTGGGACATTAGTGAGAATTCCACAGCAAATTGGTGAGGCTGAAGCATCTCCTGCACCACAGAGAACAACACAGACTGCATTAGGAGGAAAGTTGAGACTGACATAGCAGTGTGATAGAAGGTGGGTAGAGATGAACAGATGAGGCAGCTTGGGTGCACAGAGATGGCAGTGCTGTGACCCAGCCAGGGACCTTGGGGTGAAAAGAGCATAGGGGTTTGTGGAGGCACACACCCTAGGCCCAGGTAATGCCCAAAGCAGTCACTGGGATGCTCTACATAGGCAAGAAGGACAACAGGAAACTGTAGACTATTGTCCCTCTTCACTCCTTAGGATTTGTACTAGTGCAGTAAAGGGTACTGGCAGCAGATAGATTGCTGAGTGTCAGCTCTGGGATTCCCACAGAGTGTTAGCAGTGGTGCCATCCACACAAACCAGGCTCCCTACTCCCATAGTTCATGACAGCAGCTGGTCCCCTATATACTTGCCCCACACTGCTGACATAGCAACAGTTAGTGACCTGAGCTTTTATGGCAGCCTGTAGTAACCAGAAAAATAAAGCCATAGCACCACCTTCTGGAAAATAACATGTCAGTTCTAAATTTACTAATCAGATTCCCAATAGGGAAAAAACAATCCAGGCAATGTAAAAATCTCAAGGTGATAAGCCATCACCGATAGAGAATCACAGCTTTCCAGAAACCAAACTCAAAGACATGTAAGATTATATCCTCCTAATGGATAAAGAATTTGAAATAGCAATCAAAGAAACTCAGAGATAACCATAGAACTCAGAAAAGCAAGTCAAAAGATAAAATTCAGAAAAGCAACTCAACTCAAATAAAATTAATAAGAAAGGGGTAGAAACTTAATAAACTAACAGATTCAGTATGGGAAGAACTCAGTATACAAGATCAAGAATATATAGAAAGAAATAGAAACAAAATAGACCTAATTGAGGAATAAAAGTGAGCTAGAAGGGAATACAAAGGACTTAAGCTATGGAGAAATGTTGGAGGAAGGGGGAATTGTGTGTGGTTTCACATCTGAGAGCTGATCCCAAGACATCATGTCCATCACCACTAATTCCTCATTTTCATGCAGTTGGTAAGAAGAATTCCTCATTTGAGAGAAATGCCTCAAAGTCATATTGAACTTTTATTTGAAAATTAGAACAGTTAAAACACAGTGTTTTAGCTCTTTCACATATTCCTGCCCTTTAGCCTATGTGAAGTGAGCTTCCTCCATGTCAGGTAACTTGCATCTTTGTGCACATGCTTTGGTTGGTTGTGCCTAATTTGCTTATTTTTAATCCTCATTGCTTAAAGCCCAGCTCAAATAATTCCTCCCCTGATAAAACTCTGCAATCACTTTTACTTTCACGTATCCAGTTACTCACTTCTCATTTTGCTCCACAGATGATGTAAGTTGGCAATTAGCTGTGTATGCTTCTGACAGTTACTCTATGAGGGCATCCTGTGCGCCTATCTTCTACTGATATTTCGCTCTAGAATCTCTTGGATGGAAGAACATCTTACTCCTAGTTAACAGTGCCTGGGAAGTAGGCATTCAGTAAGTACTGGGTTAGTAGTTAATGACTGTCTTCTGCTTCTATCCTCCGAAATGTAGTATTCACTGTCCTCAAAATGTGGTGTAAGGAATCTGCATACACTAATATGAAATTATAGTAGTAATGTAAGTATGGGCTGTGATACCAGATACCCAAAGTAGAATTCTGACATCGTGTAGTTGTATCACCTATAGCATGTGGCCTAAACTCTCTGTGTGTCTGTTTTCTTAAAAGGGGTTAGAGGGACAAAATGACTTGATACAGAATTAGAACCATGAGCGAGGATGCTTTTCTTACATGCTTCCCAAGGTGATTCTGATATGCCCCCTCCACCTGCTGTCAGGTGCCTTAGAGAACTAAATAATGAACTCTCCCCTGAGGGCAGCAACTCTCCTCTTAGGGAGCAGGATATAGAAAAGAATGAAGTAGGCCAAGCTCCAGGTTGTTATTAAGAGAGAGGGAGAAGAGATGAGGAAATGGAAGAGGGGCAGAAGTTGCAGCCCAGGTGATTATCATCGGCCCCTCCCAAAATCCTACAGCAACTCATTACCTCTTAGCAATCTCCCTAAGTTGTTCCACAAAACACTGAATTCTGTGTTGAATTAATAACAGTATTCATTGAGAGTTTATGCCTATCACTAAGTTCTCTATATGAGCTCATAGAGTTTTGACAACTTTATGATACTCATCGAGTTTTTAAAATTAGTTTTACAACAATTTCATGCACTCAGCGATTTTACAACAACTTTGTGGACTATTATGTCCTGTTCTTACATGATCAAACTGAGGCACAGAGATACTGACTAGCTTGCTCAGGGCTCCAAAACCAACACATAGTGGAGCCAGGAACTAATCTAGTTTGGCTCCATACTTCACTCTGTACCATTGTGCTCTACTGACTGACAAGATTTTGTGAATGAAGAATTTCGTATTCAAGTAAGTTTGGGGGCTGCTACTTAATGATAACCATGTTCATCATTTTTCATTATTTCTCTAAAACTTCATTATACATTTCTATAAATGAATCTGCAGCTATACCTATCCTCTGTCTTCCCACCTCTTCTTTCAGAAGCCAACTCTTGTACTTTTTTTACAGACTTCCTTCTCCTTACTGCTCTTTTCTTCATCATGTCTCTTCTCTACCACCACATTCTTAGCAGCATACAAGCATACTCAAATAGACACATTTTTCTTGCCCCCTTCCACTTGACCACCCTATTTCTCCGCTCTCATTTACATCTGGATTTCTGGACTGGCCTGGGTTTGATGTCTTTTCTTCACCTCTCATTCTTTACCTTCTTCCTCTCTATCTTCAACACATTTCTCTTTAGTTTCTGGCTTCTCCCCTACATTTGACTGGGACCACGGTGATAGCTCCCTGACTAGTTTCCCTGAGCCATTTTGCTCTCTCCCGCTCCCAAATTTGACACCCATGTCCCACCAGTGGTAAAGGGAACCTATGGAAAGGCAAGTCAATTTATGTCCATTGCTTTAAAGACTTACAATGCTTTCGCATCTTCCTTAGAGTAAAAATAACTCCCAACTATCAGCTCTAAAGTGTCTGGTCCAAAAGCAAGGGCGGGAAGAACACAAGGGACTATGGGGATAGAACATGGGTGAATTGGTGGTGGAAATTCTATGGGGACTACACCTGAGAAAAGAAAGCAAACATTGCTTTAAAAAAAAAAAAAGGAACAATGATGTAAAATTTTATAAACAAAAAAAAAAATAGTGTTTTGTCCCTGCCTGGCTCCCTGTCCATCTCTCACCATGCTGACAAGAACACTGACACTCAGACTTAATTTTAGAAGTCTTCCCCTTTGGCTTGCAACTGTCTGGTTGCATGATTGGCACATCCTGTCCTACAGTCTCAATTCAAACATCACCCTTAGAGAGCACTTCCTCACCAACATGTCTCACATACACCCCCAGGATCACCTTGTTCAGAACACTTACAAAATCTCATGTAGCCTGTTTATGTTTGCTTACTTCTGTCAGCAAAAGTAAAATTTGAAGATTTTATTCAATGATTCATATATTGGGCAGCATTGGATCTAGCAGATAAAAAAGGAACTTCAAGGCACCATACAAACTGAAAGACACTTATAGGCAGATGGGAGCGGGAAGAAGGAAGTTATATTAGGCAAGTGAGTGAGTTGGTTATTGCAAAATTACTTTTCTTTAGTGGATAGCAGTGCTCTATCAGCCACATTACCTAACTAGGACAGGTACGGTGATTCCTGATTGACTACTTTGATTCCATTTCTGGGAGAGCCAAAACCAAGTCTCAGCTTGGTGATAAAGCATAAGTGACTCCATTTTGGGGCCTGCCTTATTTTTAACACTTCTTTATGTTATGTCTTATAACACTAGATTCTAAGTTGTACAAAAGCCATGGCCCATAGTCTTATTCCCTCTAGCCCCATATGGAGAGCCTGTGAATCTCTATGGTGGATATAATATGCCGCAGCGGGGGAAGCTTGTCCTAAAGCAAATGATTAACAGCATATCCCACCCTCCGTGCTGGAGCCTTGCCCCCTTTTCTCTCCCTCCTTTCCCCTCTCTTCTCCTTCTTCCTCTCCCCTCCCTTTTCTCCTCTCCTCTCTCCCTTTCCCCCTCCTCCCCTCCCTCCCTCTCTCGTCCTCTCTCATCCACACACCCCTTATCTAGCTATACTCACATGCTTCATCATACAAAACTGAATTCAGGTGTCACATCATTCAGGGAGTCTCCTGTGACTCCTGCCCTGTCTGATCTAGAGGTCTCTTTTATGGTACTCATTTTGCATCCTATGCACACCCTCCATCAAAGCGTGACTGGTCTGATAATGTTGTATAAAAGTATCAAGCCAGCATCTTTTCAACATGAGTAATAAGAGTTAAGTTCTGAAATTAAGACTCCTGAAGTTGAAGCTCATCTCCACTGACCTTGTGTATGGTTGTGGGCCAGATCCTTAACTTTGCTGTGCTTCTAAGTCCTTCAGTGTGAAGTGGAAAGAATAATGTCAACTTTACCTTAAGGACTGAATGAAACATACATGCAATGTACTTAAAATAGCTGGCACAGGGCCTCCCCAGTGGCGCAGCGGTTGAGCGCTGGGCTGCAAAGCTGTCTGTAGCCTCTGCAGCGCCAGTTCGATCCCTGGCTGGCTGGCGAGGGTCCCACATGGCGTGCAGAAGTCTCCTGCCGTGCTTGCTGCTCCCCTCAGCAGTGTGTTTCTTCAGTCTGCCTGTTCTGTTCCCCGCTCTGTCTCGGGTGAATCCTCTCAACCTTCCCATGCTTCTGACTGTACCCAGTGTATTTATTTACTTGTGTAAATAATAAATAAATCTTTAAAAAAATAGCTGGCACAACAATCACACTATGAGGTTACTCTCATATCAGTTTAATCTCCCCAAGATCTTATAGCTGCAGCAGAACTAGCCCAACTCTGCTCCATGCCAAAATGCTTTCCACAGCTGTTGCTCTCTATCTCACAGACATACACCACGCAATTTTGGCATCTTACAGTTCAGTATCACAGGGATTGATGGAGCATGGAGAGAGAAGTGATGTGCCTAATAGAAAGGGCAGTAATTTCTTGCAAAGTTGTTGGTTCTTGGTGAATACAACAATAGAGAGGGGCGGCAGCAGTAGCAGTGGGGGTAACGCATATCTACTTAGCTCTGAACTTCCTGTATACCAGATAGGACCCTTTGTGACAGAACCACTTCAGATACTGGGAGAACTCTGCAGGGAGCTGGGGCCCTGCATTAAAAGGGAAGTCAGTGAAACATGTTGCTGCTGTTTCTGACTTCATTTATTACCCGCAGGCCAAGGAATGTGGATATACGGACTCCATTCTGAAGCCCTGTTCAGAATGAAATCGTTCTGAAGTGTGAAATGAATGAGATTCATGCCTGCTCCATCATTCAACACTCAGGTAAAATAGGGAATATCTTTCTGCCTCTATCATAAATGCACACATACACACACATACCCTTAAAATTGTATTTATCTTAAAAATGCATTTTTTTTAGTATGTTGATGGTGCTTTGTGTTTTTTAGTAAGAGATTTATAATTTCCAACTTTTTCTTTAAAGCCAAGTACAATTTTAATCTGAGAGCAGAATCCTAAAATTTTTTTTGCCAGTTTTCTACTCTTTTATGGTTGATTTATCTATATTTAATGTGACAATATTTTATTTTTTTAAGATTTATTTATTTATGCATACAAGAACTGGGGTACAGGCCAGAGGTGTGCGGGTGAGATTTACCAGAGACAGAGTGGGGAACAGAACAGGTAGACTGACTGAAATATACTGCTGAGGGGAGCAGCAAGCGTGTCAGGAGAGGTCTGCTGCCCCATGTGGGTAGCTCCCTGGCCGGAGATCGAACTTGTGCTGCAGTGGCTGCGGATTGTTTCATAGGTTGTATCTTAACCCCTTGCACCACCAGGGAGGCCCCTGTGTGACAATATTTTAAAACAGTGTCTTACTGATCGAACTAAATCATTGTTAAGTTTAAAAAAATATTTAGTCATATTTTCTCAGGCCTATTTCATTGGCTTACTTAGTATAATGTTGTCATTACAATAATAAGTTCAGCTTGAACCCACAGGTTTGGGAATAGGTTTTGTAAATATATCCTCAACTGGAGAGAACCAAAGTAGATGGGGACCAAAGAGGATGGGACAGGGGACCTGTTAGTCTCATTGCTCAGTGTGCTTTAAAGGCAGAAGTCAATAGGTTTTTTTGACAGAATGGACAGTACTTGTGAAATGGAAACTGAAGGAATTTCTACTGAATATTGCCAAATAATTTTTAGAGAAAATGTACACTTGCACATTGAGTTCTGCCAGCAGGTGGCAGATGTGGCTCATGAGTTAGTTTGGCAAGGACTTGTCTAGAAGCTGAACCTTTGCCAACATTAGTGGATAAAAAGACAGACAACTTCTCTTTAGTTATGTGAACTCTCTTTGGTCTTTTCTGCTCCTTTGGTAGCCTGGTGGTATCTTTCTAGGTCAAAGTAGAATTCTGGAATGTGGCACAGGAACTTGAGCTCATAGGATTGCACTGGTGTTCCTGCCTTTCTTCTCTAAGTCTTAGTTTCCCTTCTGAATGGGGAGCATGGAACCTATTCCTATCACTGAGTTGTTTTGATGAACCAGTCACTTCACTTTTCTCATTTTCCTTAACTTAGAGGTGAATGCAAAATTTCACCTCCAGGTAAAGCTTATCACCTAGGTTGCCTGTTGTGATGATAGGGAATCTGAGAACCAATGCATGTGTTATTCCACTGACTGCCCCCTCCCCTTCAGAGTTCCCCAATAGAGCTTTAAGAGTTGATGCTGCTGGGGCCCTCAGGCATCTGGCTTCCTGGTTGATGAGGCCATCAGTGGCTGGCAGGTGACCAGTGGTCAGCCTGCCTCCCCACAGGTTTTCTCAGCCAGCTTGGGCCTGTGGCTTTGCACTTCATGGTGTGGATCCAGCTCTTCCTAGAAACACATTGGCACAGTAGATTATACTTAATTCTATGGTGTGTAGGTCTGAATGACTTTGGACACAGTGGTCAGAAATTAGGCACTTTTGTAATCTATAAGAATGCCATGAGCAGCAGCAGGTGAAGGGACACTGGACTGGCATTTCCTGT
>NW_023603259.1:0-7706 GCF_014898055.3 Talpa occidentalis | reverse complement strand
GGCCATTAAACCTCTGATATCAGTTGTATTCTGTGCATCAGATTTCTTAGCTGTGAATGGATTCCTGATGGGGAATAATAGAAGATAATGAAGATAGAAACAATTACTGAAACTAGGGTTCAGTGATTATCAGCACATCAATATTTGCATTTTAGGCCCCAAGGAACTACACAGAGGACATCTGCCTTATTAGCAAGACTTCATGAGCCATAAAGGATCCAGTATTGCATTATTCATTGTTTAACCAAATGTCATAAGAACTAGGCCTGCTTGCCTTTTTAAGCCACCTGTCTCCTGGCTGAGACAGGTGTGCCGCGAAGGTAACATTCTCAGCTTAAAGCCCTGACCATGGAGAAATACTCTTATAATAGAGAAGCTAAAACTATGACAGCTTGGCCATTAGCAAGTGAGCACTGGATAGGCAACACCTCTTTGTGATCGCACCTGTTGAGGCAAAGAATTAGAGCTCAAATGTGATGATAGACTAGATAGGTATCAACCTCTTAAAATATTATTCCTGAGTGATTATACATTACATGGCAGTTATTTCACTTTTATTATACTCAAGTACAATATACTCAAATTATTTTTATTTATGAGACTTTTTCTTTTTTTAAACTTTACTTTGAATTAAGTCCCACTCTACTGCCTCTCCCATTTTATTCAATGCAAAAACATCAGAATTATAGAAGATGGCTTATATTTTTTATTTATACAATTTTTTCTAGTACACAGAAAACAGTAAATTCACATTTTAAAATGTTTTGTGTTGACAAATATTTCTGGTATACTACAAGTATTGATAAATGTTGGATATCATTATTATAAGTCAATTTTTGAACTTAATCTGATGATATAATTTGAATAGAGTCATTGTTAAAATGCTGCTAAGCAATATAATTGCAGCAAATTAATTAATTCTTTTGGAATATATAGTGATTGAAATAAGAGGATTTTGGAAAGGGGACATAGCTTATTCATGGGGCATATCCTATGAATCAGAATATGTATTTAGGTAAAGAGAAACAAGTTATACAATAGAATTAATACATGTATTTTACCAATGAAATCCCCTAGAGTTAAATTTACTTTCGTGAGATCACAGAAATGGAAATAAAACATCAAGTTTTCAATCCCCAAATCTTTGTTGATGGCATGCTACCATCTTAGACAGGTGTGACTAACTTAGAAACCTCCAGTGACTAAGAAAGTAACACATTATGAGGTTGGTCCACACAGAGGAAAGTGCTTGGTGATGCTGGACTCCAATGTTGGGTAAATAATCAGGGAAAGATGGAGTCTCAGGTGAATTGGAGAGGAATCATCTCACACAAAAATTGTCCCTGCCACATGGCTCTAGAATGTTACCCAGAATTGTTAAATCATTCCATTTCTCAAAAGAAACCAGAAATCCAGGTTATTTTTTCTGTTGATAGTTCCTGGCTTTTAATTTTTGGCAACTGATTTGAATGGAAAGAAAAATAGGTAAAAAACATATCTAATAGCCACAGAGTCTCTGCTTTTCAACTTCTGTTTTAGAAGGTGCTCCTGACCCACTTCAGTTTCCAAAGGAAAAGATAAAGGAATGCTATAATGAGAAAACCTTGATACTTTTGGCCCACTTGTCTTAAGAGTGAACTGTTAAGGAGGAAAAGGAAAATAAGTCCGCATTGTTGTTAAAAGTAACTTTCCTTGTATTCTCTTAGACTTTTTATTTCTTTCCTTGAGTTATGTTTCTTTCTTATCTATGATTCTGAAAGAGTGGTAAGAGTTATAACTTGTCTAACTCTGGAATTAAGACATCATGTTGGTCAATTCAAGATGAACAGATTCCTGAGTCTTAGACACATTTCATTCAATCTGAAAATAACTAGATCTAGAACATCAGAAACCATTTATTTCTTTTAACTGGGAAGGCACTTTTTTTTGTATCAACCTCTGTTTTCTCCCATATAAAATGAAGGGTTGGAATACATCACCCCCAAATAAAAAAAAAAAAAACAATAAAATTGGCTACCAGTTATAGAACATATTTTCCAACAGTGTGCCACCCCAATTGAGTTCCGCTATTTGGCTGACTTTGAAGAAAGCCTCATGTGGTCATACATCATGGTCATTAACAGCATGCCCATTTCTGTTGTATTCTTGATTGATTTGGTTAATCTGGAGAGATACTCAATAATTTCAGTCAACGTTTGAGGATCACGAGTAAAGTAAATAGTGAAGGTAAAGTCCTTAATTCAAATTTAATTTCCTACAATACATATTCAGTCTTGTGACTATATCTAGAATTATCATTTACTATTTTATGTCCTTTTCATAGTTTCCTCAAAAATTTTTGTATTTGAAAGATTTTGTCAACAAATGTGTATGAGAAAATATAAGTAACCCTCTAATTTTGCATTAGTCAAAGACAAATATAACTGAGTGTGCAATAAAAGCAGTAATTTTCAAATGATATTTAATTGCCTTGTATAATTAGATGCTTGATATTTAGCTATCCTGTTCTTTTTTTCCTTTTTAATTAATAAGCACATTTTTCTTAGATAATAACTTAGAGATTCCTGTTGCTATCATAATCAACATCTAGACATCCAGGGACCATACAATGAGAATAACGCTGTGATCCATGACTTAGACATTTAATCTACATATAACTTTTTTTTTTCCTTCAGAAATATTAGATACCCGGAATAAGTCTCATACTTTCAGGAGGCTTTGTAGGTCATTTGATTCTATGTGTTCATAATCATTATTTCCATTTTATGATGGGCATGATGATGACTACATGTGAACGACAACTTACATCTTGGAATATTTACGGATTAGCTCCAGAGAGCAGAAAGCGGGCAAGGTGGTTACATACCACTTCCTGGCCTTGAATGCAAATTTTTTTGCTAAATTTATCTTTTCACTCCCTGATTAACCAAATGCAGAGATTCTATCACAGGACTCTGTGGTCCCTAAGCCAGTCGCTTAGAACTAAATTTCCCTGGCTTCCACTCTGTAGGCTTCTGTGCACTGTGTCAAGAGCGTGTCATACAATTACATTGTGATAAATTCTTGAGAATTCAGGATTTTCCTGCACTGGCATCTTGTGCTACTTATCCTGATTAATAAAGCTTCTGTCCTCTTTCTGCTTACTCTTCCCTTCCTCATTTATTTCCCTAAATCAACTCTTGATTTGATCCATAGTTGCTTGATAATTTTTTTAAAAAGATTTATTTATTTATTTATGCAAGAACTGGGGGTACAGGCCAGATGCGTAGGATGGTGAGAGGATTTACCAGAGACAGAGTGGGGAACAGAACAGGCAGACTGACAAAATACACTGCTGAGGGGAGCAGTGGGAGCAATAGGAGAGGTCTGCGGGGCCATGTGGGACCCTCGCCAGCCGGCCGGGATCGAACTGGCACTGCAGAGGCTGTGGACAGCTTCACAGCACTGCGCTCAACTGCCTGCACCACCAGGGGAGGCCCACTTGATAATTTTTTTTTTTGCTGTTCTGCTTCTGAGACTGTAATAAAATGAATATTTGTAGCATTTTACGGATAAAGCATCTGAGACTTAAGAGATGAAATAACTTTGTTAAAATTTATGAAGCTAATAACTGATTGAGACTCAGATCTAGGCCTGCTGTATCCAAATACTGGTCTTCTTCCTCTAGATCATTCTATTAACTATGAAGCGTAAAAATCTTATATCATGGATCCACAAGGTTGGGTATGATCAACTAACAAATGCCATCAGAAGAAGGTCAACATCCTACCATCCAAAGAAAACAAAACACCTACTTTGTATTTTAGCCTTCTAAACATATCATGTATTTTGTATCTCTCTTGTTTAATTTAATGCAAATAATTTTAAGACAATACCATTTGACCATGAAAATTGAATAAAGGATCTTGGCAAATGCAAGTGGAGAAGAGAAGCATCACTTTTTCCTGATGCTACATGTTCTGGTTTTATTTGAGACTTACCTGACCTGCACCAGCCTTCCTTATCCATTTTTGTTTAGAAAATAATCTGCTGAACAAGCTTTTATTATTTTTTACATGGCACGAGGATATGTGATTTGGAAAAATTAGTGCCAAAATTTAGTAGGCCATATGTACACTGAGTCAAAGAAGAAATACCTTATTGTCATGACAATGGAACCCATTTATTCGAATATTTATGGAAAGCTGCAACCCATTTATTCGAATATTTATGGAAAGCTGCATCCTTTCATAATTCTCTCTGAATCTAACTGGTCAAATTTATCAAATAAAGGATATATTGTATCTCCATCTGGCACCTAGCGCAAAATAAATGTACAGAAATTGCTGCTACATGAATGAATGGATGGATGAGTAGATAAAATGGTCCTCAGGCTAGAAACCCTCCTGATAAACCAGCAGGGAAAATCAAGTATTTTTTTTTTTCAATATTTGTAGATATATGGCAGAAACTGAACATTTTCCCATAATACCATTGTTCTATGTTAATTAAATCACCGTGTTTCTTTTCTTTTGCCTGGAATTAGATCAGATCAATGTCCCATATATGATACCTCGGGCTGGGCAGAAACTGATTGACACTTATATTCTAATTAAGAAGGAGGACATGAATTAGCTGCCACATAATCAATGTAGACTAAGTTTTTTCAACAGAAGAAAGCAAACAGTAAACTCTATTATCATTTGGGCCTGAATATGTCTATAGATAATAGACAATTAAGGAAAATAAAATAATAGTGCCTATTTTGACATATCTGATAACTGCCAAGAATCCACTAAGTTCTGTATGGTTGGATAACACTCCATTAAAAATGCAGGAAAACAAGTTAATTCAGGCAATCATATACCTAGTCCAATTTAGGCCAGGTATTCACTCTAAATATTAGTATGGCCAGACAGTATTCTATTCTCAGAACTTTCTACTATTGTGAAATTTGAAAGGCAATCCTATAAAATAAGACATTTTTCTCCACTGAAGGTTAAACAAAAAGTCCCACTCTCCACTAGCCCCTACTTTAAATTGAATTAAGTGTGTCAGCTATTGTATTTTGGAGTTGGTAGACACTCTCTATTTTTTCCTGAATTATACATCCCTTTGGGATCTGTAAAGCTTGGTATGAATCTGGAAATCTCACAAAAAACAGAATCTCATGAAATTTTCAGGGCTCTATGCCTTGATCAGGTTGAAAATATGCTGGCACAGCCAGTATCGGCTTCAGCCAAGTCATGGATGTGCTGGGGCCCAGCAGTGCAGAATGCAAAGCAACTAAAGAAAGTGAGTTCAAAGCGTTTTTCCAAACTTCCCAGAAGTGGTGCCATAATTTCTGGGCAGTGGCTCAGGTATGAAAGTTCCTATTTTAAATGAGTTTGTCCAGTAATTTCTGGCACAACAGTTCTAAATGGAAGCGAAGCAAAGCTCCCTTTTTCCTCAAGGTCACCCTATAGTATTATTCTCTCCAACAAAATATTACCCTTCAGTTCTCATTCACTAGGAAATGAGGCACCAGAAATTAGATTTTACTTGTCTCTTTAATGAAGGAAATCAACAATAATTAAGGACCTCATTTTGGCATATTTGGTATGAGACACTTTATAAATGGTACACCATTTAATAGTCATGAAAACCTTTTAATGTAAATATTATTATTATGTCACAGCAGAGACCCAGAGAGATTCTGAGTCATCTATCCAAGGTCACACCCCGATGAGTGTTAGAGCTTGAATTTTCTGACATGAAATCCCTAGTCCTCTTCACTGTACCAAGAATTTTCTTTGGTTATTATTGTAAAATTTGAAATATAATGCATTTTTGAATGATGTTCCTTTTTTTAGTGTATTTTTCCTAGAACATGCTGGTTGCTTCTTTTCATTATTAGAGACTACAATGGCTCAAAATTCTGTTCCAGAAAGTTCACCAAACTCAAGGTATGGTGTATTAATAATAAAAAATGAATGACTGATTAAGCCTTGTAATTTCTGAATGATTATGAAACTTATCAAGCACTGAAAGGAAATAATTCACGCAGTGTTCATTGATCTCAAATGTATTTTCATTATTTGTCTTCTCTTTGGCTTCTAGGCCTAGTTTCAGTCTATTTTACTGAAAATGTAGCTAAAGGTCAATTTAAAAAAAAAAACAAACAATTTGTTGGACTCATGTAAGTATGAGAATGGATGCAGGTGATAGATTTTCTTGGTCATTACAAGTTTGTGGAGGTTAAAAACACTCTACTTCTGTACTCCGCGCCCGCCCCCCGACCAAAACCCTACCACCACCACTTTGTGTTATACAGTTAGGTTAATTGCAACTTACCCCTGGTTCATTATGGCTGACTGTAAGCTCAGGAGTTACATTCATGGGAGTGGAGTTTGCTGGCATTGGAATTAATTTCTAAATAACCCTAGATATTATGAGTTGCAGTTAAATTGCTGGAGGTTCTATGGGAGACCAGAGCAGAGGACTTGCCTAGATTTTTAAAAAAATGAAAGAGGGCCTTCCCAGTGGCACAGTGGTTGAACGCTGTGCTGCAAAGCTGCCTGCAGTCTCTGCAGCGCTGGTTCGATCTCAGGCCACCAATGAGGGTCCCGAGGGCGCGCAGACCTCTCCTGCTGCCCCCTGCAGTCTGCCTGTTCTGTTCCTCTGGTTCTGGTGATTTCTCTCACCCTCTCGTGCTTCTGACTGTACCCAGTGCTTGTATAACTAACTAACTAACTAACTAACTAATAAATAAATAAATAAATAAATCTTTAAAAAAAAAATTAAATGAAAGAAAATCAAACAATAGAGACTATCAGAGTTGCATGAATCCGGAGGGAACATGCAATACAAATCTATCTTTTAAAACTGAGACCAGGAAGATTTAGTAACTTTCCCAAGCTCACAGAGCTGGGAAGTGACTGAGCTGGTATGCAAACCCATGGGTGTCAGATCCTGGGTGTCAGCACTCTTTTTTTTTAAGATTTATTTATTTATGCATGCAAGAACTGGGATACAGACCAGACATATAGGGGGTGAGAGGATTCACCAGAGACAGAGTGGGGAGCAGAACAGGCAGATCTACTACGATACAACGCTGAGGGGAGCAGCGGGAGAGACTGGAGAGGTCTGCTGTGCCATGTGGGTCACCATGCGGCCGGGGATCGAACTTGTGATACATAGGCTGCGGATAGCTTCATAGTACTGCATCTTAACCCCTTGCACCACCAAGTGTCAGAACTCTTTAATGATTGGCTATTCTCTGGCTTTGAGCAATGAACTCTAGGATGGCATTTTGTTGTCTAGAAAATGGACATGGTAACATCTAGTTCAGGGTCATTAGAGAGGCATGTAGGATAGTGGATGAGAAGAGGGAGCTGAGCTTCTGGCATGCAGAGAGGTGCTGTATGCCATTAGTGGGGTTTGCAGCAGTAGTTAAAGGAGTAGACCTGCAGTTCAGTTGTAGTGGATTTGGGAAGAGAAATCGTGCCTGAAACTCAGGCATTAATGCTCAGCGCAATGCCCTTTCCAATAAAGCATGTTTAATTTCCTCAAACAAAATTCATTATTTGTGGAAGATTGTTTGGATAGTTTGGCAATATGCAATTTGGACTTACTATTTTTATGAAAAGCTTACATATAATATTTTCCTATGCATCATTGCAACTGCCTTTTGGAAATAAGGAAAGAGAAAGGAAAGCAATATGCACATTTGGATTCAGATTCCATTT
>NW_023603258.1:0-7712 GCF_014898055.3 Talpa occidentalis | reverse complement strand
GCTAACCACTCACCACTAAAAAGCAGTAATTACATAAACAAGAAATGTAATCAATCAACATCCTTCACAAAAAAGAAAAACAAAACAAAACACACTATACTCAATGAAATTCAGATAAATGGTAAATAGTTAAGCAGTTCAAAATGAAGCTAAAGTAAAATGGACTGGAAAATTCTTTTTTTTTCCTTTTTCTTTTTTAAAAGATTTTATTTTTTATTTATACAATAGCTGGTGTACAGGCCAGAGGTGCAGAAAGGTGAGAAGATTCACCAGAGACAGATTGGGGAGCAGGTCAGGCAGACAGACCGGAAGCACTGCCTAGAGGAGCAGCATGTGTGACAGGAGAGGTCTGCCGCACTATGTGGGAATCTCCCTGGCTGGCCGGGAATCAGAACTCATCCTGCAGAGGCTGCAGACAGCTCACAGTACTGTACTCAACCTGCAGTGCCACCGGAGAGGCCCTGGACTGGAAAATTCTAAGCACATTAGATCAACTATAAATTTGTGTATGTGCTTCAATGACAATTCATACCAAAAAAGAATTATATTCACAAAGTATAGATAATTTGAAAATTTAGGCAAAATACAGAAGCTAATGAAAAAAAATTGTCTTAAAATCTCTTCATTGATTAACATAACCAAGATTCTAGGATAGATGAATAATGTAAATGTGGTTAAAAATGACTGCTAAGTAGATAGATGACAGATGATTGATTGATTGATTGATAGATAGATAGATAGATAGATAGATAGATAGATAGATAACAAAAAAGTTCAAAGAAAGGAGAACGACAATAGTGTATTAAGAATCCAACATACTTTGCTTCATTTAATAGTTTCAAGTACACAATCTCAGCCAATTTAAAATATCAGAGAATTTCAACTTTATGTTTTTCTCAAGAACAAAATAAAGACAAAGATCACAAATAAGAGCAGAACACATTTAGCTTTGCAAAGACATCTAAGAGTGTAATGATGGATTTAGCAACCAATGGATTTAAAGAATAAACTCACCAGGGATATAGCAAGTTGGCTAATACACTCAAGAGCAGGATAAATATAAGAGAAGGGTAATTCTAATCCAAATAATCCTTTGTACTTAACAGTCTCATGAGAAAAAGAATCATGTAATTTTAAGGGTACAATGAAAAGAGCAGCACTTGATTATAATTGCCTCTGTAAATACATGTTATGAAGTCAAGCAGACAGTACCTTGGAAGTGTTAAAATGGTACTTCACTGAGTAGGAGAAAAACAACTGAAAAATAAATAACTTAAAGCCTAATGTCTACTTTCACTTTCTTAAATGATTTTAAAAATGAGTTTACATGGTTTTGATTAGTCTCTTTTGAGCAAATATTTATTCAGTTGCACTGTCTTCAAAGTCATTCATATGTATTATTTTCAACAGGAATTTACTATAATGTAACTTAAGTTAATGCAATCTTTCCATTTTCTCCACGTGGTACGCCATTGGAGACTTCAGCAAAAGTCACTAGAGGTATGTATATTTCAAAGAATGAGGATTATAGGATGAACATAGCACCAACCCATACTTGATTTTACTATGGACACTGAGCTATGCCTGGTCTGACCTTCACTTAGGAGCCCATGTCCTAAGAGAAAGTGGTTTTGTTCTTTTAAATCCACCAGATAATGACCTAAAATTTTGCTCAGTTGCATAAATCTACAGGCATTTGGCTGACTTATACCTACTTCACACTCACTATATTAAATGTTAAAATATTTTAAATACACATTTATTGTCCATAAAATCTGTTTCTAGAAACATAATATGACATTGAAATTAGAAATTATTATTTTCTCTGACAAACATCTCTCTAGATATTTCTGTTAATACCCTTCTATTTAGCTCACTGAGCAGTCTGTTGTATAGAATACAATGTGACATAACAAACTACAAAGTAATTCCGTGTTTCATAGCAGAAATAAAAGAGTCACAGGCAGGAAGTAAAACTGAAGATAAGCAAATACACATAAAATCTGCTACACTGACTTGCAATGAGTCCTACCTGGTTCGTACTTGCAGATGTAATTGTGCTTCATGTTGCACCTGTCGTCATTCCACTGATAAAGGTAAGGCCCTCCAAGGCCAGGATTGGCTGTTGGTTGATGATACATCACCACACACTTTTCACTTCCACAGGAAGGTTCATCCGTATACCAGTTTCTGCCAATAGAGAGAAAAGGGATCGCTTCTAAGTGGTTTTGCCTATTCGACTCTGACATCTTCTGCAGGTAAAGACCTCTGCTTTTACCATCAGCACCCCCAGAAAACATTTAGCTCCTCAGGATCCATACTCACCGGTACTGGGAACTGCTTCCATCAGACCACTGATAGAGATCCGGGCAGGCACCGGAAGTTTGCCCCTCTCCATTTCTCCAAAGCCCTATCCAGAAATCACCATCGGAAATCCCTGTTCCTGGTTTTGTCAAGTTTTGCAACATGTTTTCTATCAACTTCTGTTCTGCTTCATTCTCAAGGCTGAGAAGAGCACCCGCTTCACTCTCGCAAGCCAGGCGTGCCTCCTGAAAGCTCACTCTGCTGGACAGTTCCTGGAAGTAGGCCATTTTGTAGCAGGGATGCTTGAGGTCAGCAAAACACACCTTTTGGCCTGAAAGAAAGATGCCCATATATTCATTATGTGAATGGTATTCATAGTGTTACTAAGAATTAATATTAAACAACCACTCAAGACAAGGAACACTCGATCAAGTATGTTTATCCAGCTGAATCATTGTGGTAAACCTGGTCCCTAGATTAACACCTTCAATTTAAAAACTGTTCCCTAACAGACATATAATCTATTTATTTAGTTAGTTATGTATGTGATCCAAAAGCAAACTTTTAAACACAGTATTTCAAGGAAATCTTTCTTAAGGGCAGTCATAATTCTGACAGATTTTATAAACTGAATAGCATACAGCAGGTAAAAAGTAGTTAAAGAAATTTCAGTTATACATAGTAAATAAAGCTAAAACTTCAAACTTATCAAGAAGGAACAAGTCATAAAGAAATGTCATTTTTAAATTCAACTAGAGAAAACAATTTGCAAAGCTATTGTGAAGATGACATAAAGTGGCAAATTTAAGGTATATTTATTTCAATTGTACATATACCTGAAAGCATATATATTAAAATGAAAGTTAATAGAGGTCAGAATGAACGTAATTCTAGTGACAAATGATTTAATATAGCATCATATTATTTTAAGTATCAGGATACATTTCTAGAATATGCTTTTTGAAAAATTCTCACTGAATACTTTCTGGTTTTTCAGGACATGTGTGAAATTCCAATCCTTAAGCCAGTATCTTTTCTTTTTTTATAGAATTCTCAAATGAGTCATAAACTCTCAGCAAATATTTGCAAACATGCATGATCATATTAGGTCATAATAAAATCATCTATTGAAAGGGATAGTACAGTGTATAGGATTTAGCTAACTCCACCCGCAATGGAATTCCTATTATTCTACTGTATACACTATGCATTTTACCATCAACCATGTATGCCCAGAGATTAAACAGACCCTCTCCAAAATGGTCATGCTGTTTTATTTTGCCTTAGTGTCTTCGATTCACCTCTGATCTCTGCTGTCAACTTTAAAAATGCCACAGAATCCTGTCTGTCACTATTCCTTACTTGTTATCTGTAGCTTTCACTACTCTTTGATTTCTTTGATATCAGGTTAGGTTTGGCCTTGGAAAACAGACTTTAAATTATGTAAAATGAAGTCAAATTACTTTAAGCAACCTAGAGTTAGCAACTCTAAGAAATCAAGGCATAGTTTTACTGTTTTCTTACAATTCGTAAGCATTATTCTTGTTGGAATTGAAAAGTTATTGTGATATGCATTTAAATTTATAGCCAATTGAGAAAAACTTTCAGTAATGGGGGGTGGGTGACTAAAGGTGTTATTGTACTTAAACACTGGCTAAAAAATAAAACATTCAGGCGTTGTACTTTTAATGACAGCACTTCACAGTGATCTAGAATCGGTATCACATCCAATTTCTCCCAGAGTCAGCGATTAATGACCTACAATGACACTCAGAGGCAGGAGAGGGCAGAAATCAGTGGAAGGCCATTAACCTCACAACAGTGTTTGAGTGATAGGCATTCAATATCTTGACACAAGCTGAGAACAGTCAGCAAATAAAACAGCGGTTCCAGCATTGCAAGTAAGGCAATCAGTTGTCCTCTTTATCTTATTAACTGTTTTGGATGCAGGAGCAGCACACCAAGTATATGAGCAAATTAACAGCGCTCGAACTAATTGTTAAGGAAAACAGGACATGATTATGAATGACCATTGAAAACTAAGGTTAAAAAGACTTCAGGAGCACAAATCAGTCTGAAATAAATAATCCCAGAGAGTTGATCATGAAAATCCCAGTGGTGGATTCTAATACAATTAGTATATTACTTAATTTTTTTCTAATTATTAGGTTTTGTGATGATTTCACTGTCTAAAATGGTTATTCCTGGTAATATTCTGACAATGCTATTGGACCTAGTGATGTTTATGTTTCTTTTTTTTTTTAAAGATTTATTTATTTTATTTATTATGGGGTGTAGGCTAGAGGTGCTGGGGTGAGAGAATGCACCAGAGACAGAGTGGGGAACAGGAGGATTGCTGAAATACACTGATGACAGGAGCAGCAGGTGAGACAGGAGAGGTCTGCTGTGCCATGTGGGTTAGCTCCCTGGCTGACTAGGGATCAAACTCCTGCTGCAGTGGCTGGCTATAGCTTGATAGAGCTGAGACTTTAACCCCTGCACCACCAGGGAGGCCCTATGCTTGTATTTTAAACAGAAACACTGTTCCCATTTTATCTTCTTCTACATCCTTTACATATTTCTAAGTCTCCAAATATATCTTTACTGCATTCCCTTGGGTTTTCAACTTGTTCAGTTTTTCACTACAAGATGGCTAAGACTTGGATTTGATTTTTGCACTTTTGAAATGTTAAACTTGTCCAAGTGTTTTTGCAAGATGTCAAAATGAAATCAAATTAAGAAAAAAAGGAAGCAGATTAACCATAAGTTTAAATGAGTAAAAATTATTTATAGAACAAAGTCACTACACATTCAGAGGATTCCTAGATATGACATATTCTAAAAGTTTCTGCTCATTGATTATCTCTGATATATTAAAAAATAAATGCAAACACATTTATTTATGGTGAGGATTCAAAAATAAAGATGAAAATTAAGTCATTTATAAAATTAAGATAGCACTTCAAAATTAAGTGATGAAGACAGCCCTAAGTGATCTAAAATTCCTAACATGGCTCTGTTAGTCCATAGAGAAATAACAATAAAGGAAAAAACTATAAATGGTGGTTACATTTAAAATAATTAATAAATAATACTACATGGGCCCTGGAGGTTAGCCAGCCTTGGAATTCCTTGCCAATTATTCTCTCTTTGGTTATGGGTAATGGAAAAGTCCAGGGGTGCTGGGAGAGGGGTGGAGATTGTGAGGGCTGCATAGAAGGGGAACTCAGAGAATCAGCTAGCCAATTACCAACTACAGATAGATGTTACCTCCAAAGTGTATTGATTGAATATCAGCTGTGTCTACAGATTTTGAACTGAAAAGTCACTAGCAGTTCAGATCTAGCAAGGCAATTTTCAGGAAATTACAGATAGGTTGTACAGTTTTATGGTTTATATATTATCAGTTAAAGCTGACACTGTGAATTTCTTCACATGCAAATGTATTTTACAGCTAATTTCCATTTTATTGAGGAATTTTGTCCAACTTGCAGCAAAATCAGCAGCACAGGAAGCTACTGAACTACTCACCAACTACTTCAGCTGATCAAGTTTGGCTGAAATAGAGTAAAACTCCAACAGCTGGAAACAAATGTTGCTCTAATTCCCAGAAAAGTTGCATTATTACGGATCTTCTGAAAGTTACTTTCCCACCTCTGTAGAGACTAATCTTCCAAGAAAACCATTATGATTACCTCCCTCCTCATTCTGTGAGGTCACATGCAGAATTTTTTTTCCTCTTACTTTTAAATGCTATATTCAGATAAAATTTTACATAGAAGGCCTCCCTATAGTAGTGCTGGGGTTAAAGTCTCAGCACTATCAAGGTATCCACAGCCACTGTAACATGAGTTATATCCCAGCCAGGGAGCTACCCACATGGCGCAGCAGACCTCTCCCATCTCGCCCACTGCTCCCCTCAGCAGTGTATTTCAGTAGATCTACCTGTTTTGCTCCCCACTCTATCTCTGGTGAATCGTTTCACCCCTACCCCCATACCTCTGGGTTACACCCCAGATCTTGTATGAGTAAATAAAAATAAATCTTAAAAAAAATCTTTCATAGAATATTTTATCAGCTAGGTAAATATTCTGATAACCACATAACAAACTTTATCACACTAAGGTGATTTTCATACTGCCTAACAATAACTTATTAAATGTTACCTAGCATTTATAGTGAGAAACAGCCTTTGACTGCTGGCTTATTTACAAGAAATGGAACACACCATCCACTTGGAGGGGAAGAGGTCCTACAAACAGGTGAAAGTTTGAAAAGCATATTAGTAAAAATGGCAGATACTAAAGATAGTATCTTTGTGTCTATTCTTGTTGATACATTTTGGATGTGCACTGGAAGATAACTATTAATTCTAAGAAGTGTTTAAATATTTATATTATTCCCTCCCTCTCTCTCTCTCTCTCTCTCTCTCTCTCTCTCTCTCTCTCTCTCTCTCTCATGCACAACACACACACACACACACACACACACATGCACACACAGAGAGAGAACTGCATCATATGCATGCACTTTTATTCTGAGATAATTCTCAGTATAGAAATGACCCTTACTTAACTGTCCCAGATTTTGTTACTATTTTCCTTCTTTACATAAAAAATCATTTAGAGCTAAATATTGGCAGAATTTTAAGTGATTTTGGAAGTAATATAAAAGTGGGGCTAAACTCTTGTCATGGCAGTTTAATTTTTTCTTCCTGAACATAAAGAACCTATAATCTGGTTTTATTTTGATCATATTTTATTAACTTTCTGATCGTTGAGTCCTCAGAAATAAAAGTAATCATATTATACATATTTCACGCTATATATATATAATATTCAGTGAATATTGAATTATATATTTTTCTTAAAAACATGTAAAATATTTTATGAATTCCTACTGTTCAATTGTGATCTACCTTTAGTTGGAGAAGAAAAAAATACAAAAAGGAGGATCTATATATTAAATCTTCCAATCAGATTAACAGGATTGGGACATTTTACTAGAACCCCAAAAATAATTTGTACTTTTTAACACTTTCTTACTCTTCCAAAATCACACAGTTAAATATGCTGATGCTATATATTACTGTTTGACATGACCTCAGAGAGCAATGGCAACATCTTTGAACTAAAATGAAAGAAAATGCTATTCACTATGTGCCCTGCCTTTGGTGTTCAAATATAACATTTCCTTAAGAATTTCTTTTTAAAAAGTTTTCTTACAATAAATTTTGCAACAGGATATTTTAATACAATTAATTACATAATGCACTATAAGATTGCACTGGAACCCTTTCTCCTACATTAACAACATTTTATGGATGGTGGGACAGTTGCAAACCCTGCCTCTCCTGCTGGAAATTCCTTAAGTTTTCTGAGAAGGGGACAAACTTATTTTTTATAAAT
>NW_023603255.1:0-7741 GCF_014898055.3 Talpa occidentalis | reverse complement strand
CATAGCAGGAATTTAGAAAACCTAAATAAAGGACCAAGAAAAAGACTAATTATAATAAAGGTAAATCAAAATCAACAAGCAACTACAAATCAGAGACACACTATGGGGGTGGGGGGGGAAGGAGGGATTAGGGCAAAATAAGGGGGGTGGGAATTGAATGGGAATATAACCAAGAGATGAAATGAATACATTGTGCAAAAATGAAAAATGATGTAAAAAATATCTAAACTGAAATACAATAAAAATACATAGAGATCGTGGAAGGAAAGTATGATTAATCTTGGAATAACAATATGCTTCTGAAAAACTCCTGAGTCAAATAAGAGATCAAGAAATCTCTTGAGGGCCTCCCCAGTGGCGCAGCTGTTGAGCGCTGGGTTGCGAAGCTGCCTGCAGCCTCGCAGCGCCGGTTTCATCCCCAGCTACTCCCCGGCCACCAGAGGAGGGTCCCACATGCGCGCAGACCTCTCCTGCCGCCCACTGCTCCACTCAGCTGTGTACTTCGGTCCTTCTGCCTGCTCTGCTCCCCACTCTGACTCTGGCGAATTCTCTCACCCTCCCGCGCTTCTGACTGTACCCAGTGCTTGTATAAATAAATAAAAATAAATCTTAAAAAAAAAAAAAAAGAAATATCCTGAGATAATGAAAACCGGATACAAGCTATTAGACCCTATTATATGTTCGAAAATCAGTACTATGTTGATAGCTCATAGCAGTACCGGACTGCTAAACAAAATGCACAAGAAATTTAACTCTGCAACTGAAGAAACTAGAAGTACAAGAATGAACATATTTAAAATCCAGTAGAAGGAAAAAAAAAAGAAATAGAAAAACAGGGCCTCCCTGGTGGGTTAGGGTTACATCTCAGTGCTGTCACCTTTATGACCTGATAGGCTCCAGTCAGGGACACAGTAGACCTCTCCTGTCTCTCCCTGCTATTCCCCTTAGCTGTGTATTTCAGTAAATCTGCCTGTTCTGATCCGCACTCTGTCTCTGATGAATCATCTACACCCCACACCCAATACCTCTGGCCTACAACAAGTTTTCTACACAAAAAAAATAATATAAAATAAAATAAACAAGATTGTCTGGAGGATAGTGAAACTGAGACTTAGTTTCTGAAAAAATAAAGAAAATTGAGATGCCATTCACTAGATTTAAGAAGAGACACCAACAGCAATATAAATAGAATAAAAAAAAGAAGTGAAATAATGACATATACTACAGAAATACATAAGATCATAAGATCTTATGGATGTCTCTACAAATGAACTATACAACCTAGAAGCAATGGGAAAAATTTTTAGAATACCACCTCCCAAGGCTGAATAAAGATGGAATAGCTAAATTAATAGTCCAAGTGCTGAAATTGAAAAAATAATAGAAAGTGTCTCTAAGAACAAGTGTTCAAGGACCAGATCGCTTCTCCACTTAATTCTATCAAACTTCCATAGAAGACCTAATACCTATCCTACTTAAACCCTTCAAAAAAATTGAAGAAGGAGGAATATTCCCCAACACATTTTATGAAGAGATATTACCCTAATCTCAAAACTAAGGCCAGAACAAAAAAGAAACTTATATACTAATATTTCTGATGAAGATAAATACAAAACATTACCCACACAATCCTAGCAAACTGAATACAGCAACTTAGCAAGAGAATCACCCACCATACTCAATCAGGATTCATCCAAGGTTGCAAGAATGATTTACATGCACTAATCAATCAATGTTATTCATCAAATAAAAAAAAAAGAAACTGAAATTACATGATTATCTCAATAGATAGTGAAAGTGTTTGATGAGAGTCAACAACCATTTATTATAAAATACCAGTGAAAAAAGGGATATTTAGGAGTTATCTAAATATCATAAATATCATGCATGATGAGCATTTGTAACATACCAAATATCATACTCAATGATCAAAAGCAAAAAAAAAACATTTCCACTAAGATTGGGGTTTAAGACAAGGATGCCTATTGTCGACACTATATGTTCAACATAGTAGCTGGAGCAATTATGCAAAAAAAAAAAATATATGTAATACAAATTGAAAAAGAAGTGACGCTTCACTTTTTGTACACATATTGTTAATATACTTAGAGAAACCAAAAATTTTCTAACAATAAATTATAGAAATGATAAATGAATACAATGAAATGGAAGGATACAAAGTCAATACACAAATTCAGTTGCATTTTTTTTCTTTTTTAATATTTATTTATTTATTTTTTTATTTTTTTTAAGTATTTTTTTTTTTTTATAGAGGCATGTTTTATTTATTTATTTATTGTTTGTTTTTCTTTGGTTTATACATGCACTGGGCACAGTCAGTCAGAAGCGCGGGAGGGTGAGAGAATTCACCAGAACCAGAGCAGGGAGCAGAGCAGGCAGAAGGACCCGAGGTACACTGCTGAGGGGAGCAGCGGGCGGCAGGAGAGGTCTGCACGCCATGTGGGACCCTCCTCCGGTGGCCGGGAGCAGCCGGGGATCGAACTGGCGCCTCAGAGGCCACGGGCAGCTTCGCAACCCAGCGCTCAACCGCTGCGCCACCGGGGAGGCCCTTAATATTTATTTATTTATGCATACAAGAACTAGAATGTAACCCGGAGGTGTGGGGGTGAGAGGATTCATCAGAGATAGAGTGGGGAATAGAACAGGCAGATCTACTGAAATACACTGCTGAGGGGAGCAATGGGTGAGGCAAGAGAGGTCTGCTGTGCCATGTGGGTTGCTCCTTGGCCGGCCAGGGATGGAACTCATGCTGCAGTGCATGGTGATAACTCAAAAACGCTGTCTTTTATTTTATTTTTTTTTAAATAATAAATTTTATTTTTATATTCCCCCATACAATTGCAAACGCCCCATTCTGACCCCAATCCTTCCCCTCCCGCCCCCCCCCACCCCCAAAAAGTGTCTCTGGTTCATAGTTTTTTGTTGATTTTGATTTTCACTTTCTTATATTCATTTCCTGGTCCCTTATTTAAGTTTCTAGATTCCTGCTATGAGTGAGACCATCCGAAACGCTGTCTTTTAAACTTTGCACCACCAGGGGGGCCCTCGTTGCATTTCTGTATGCAAACCATGCATGAGAAGAAAGGGATATAAGGACTACAATGTGACAATCATAGCATATATATTGCAATACCTGGGAATAGGCATATGAAGAGGGTAAAATAACTATATATAGTGAAACTATAAAATCAATCCAATGATTTCTTTCAAGGAAATTCAACAAACAATCGTAAAATTTATATGGAACCACAAAAGCTCATAAGCAGTTAAAGCAATCCTAAGAGAAAAAAAAAGTAGATATCACATTTCCTGACTAAAAATTTAAGTACACAGCAACAATATTCTAAACAATAAATATTTGGGCCTCCCTGGTGGTGCAAGGGTTAAGACTCAACCTATGCAGCTATTGACAGCCACTCCAGCACGAGTTCTATCCCTGGCCAGGGAGCTACCCACATGGTGCAGTAGACCTCTCCCGACTCGCCTGCTGCTCCCTCAGCAGTGTATTTCAGTCAATCTGCCTGTTCTATTCCCCACTCTATCTCTGATGAAATCCTTTTACCCCGCAAAACTCTGGCTTGTACCCCAGTTCTTAAATGCATCAATAAATAAATCTTTAAAAAATATTATAATAAAAACAGAAGCTGAGACCAATAGACTAGAACAGAAAGCCCACTGATAAATACAAATACAAATCTATAATCTTTGAGATAGTAGTTTTGACAATACAATAAAGAAAATACAGCCTTTCTAATAAAATAGTATTGGAAACATGGATAGCCCAGTTTCAAAAAAATAAAAGAAAAAGATAGAAATGGAAAAAAAAAAAAAACTAGATCTATACTTAATTCCATTAAAAAAAGTTAATTCAAAATGGAATAAATATCTGGATATAAGAACCAAGCCATAAATTACTTCATGGAAATCACAGGGGACACAAAACGGACATTCACTGCAGTGATGCATTTGGGGACTCAATTCCAAAATCAAAGGGAACACAAACAAAAAAATAACAAGTGGGACTACATTAAATAGAAAGCTTTTGTACCACAAAAGAAACCATCACATAAACAAAAAGGAAACCTACAAAAAGAGTGGGAGAATATTTGTACTTTGCACATGTGAAAAGGAACTCATCTACAAAATCTGTGGAGTTCTTATACAATACAACAACAACAAAAAAAATGCCTTGATCAAAAAATGGGCAAAAGACCCTAAAAACACACTCTTCTAAGAAATATTGACATCTATTACAGACAATGATCAAAAGCAAAAAACATTCCCACTAAGATCAGGAACAAGACAAGGATGCCCACTGTCAATGCTTGTGTTGTAAGGGTACAAACTTATTGTAAGGGAAATGAAAATCAAAACATCAATGAGATATTGCCTGTGAGAATGGCCTATATTTAAAAAAAAGTGCAAACTATGAATGTTGGCTAGATTATGGTGAAAAAGTAATTCTCATCTATTGTTGGTGGGAATGCAAGTTGACATAGCCTCTTTGGAAAATGGTATGGAAATTTCTTTTAAAAAATAGAATGGTGTGGGGCCTCCCCGGTGGTGTGCAGCGGTTGAGCGCTGGGTTGCGAAGATGCCCGCAGCTTCTGCAGCGCCCGGTTCCATCCCCTGCTGCTCCCCGGCCACCAGAGGCGGGTCCCACATGGCGCACAGACCTCTCCTGCCCCCCGCTGCTCCCCTTAGCAGTGTACTTTGGTCCTTCTGCCTGCTCTGCTCCCTGCTCTGGCTCTGGTGAATTCTCTCACCCTCCCGCGCTTCTGACTGTACCCGGTGCTTGTATAAATAAATAAATAAATCTTAAAAAAAAAAATAGAATGGTGGGCCTCCCTAGTGGCACAAGGGTTTAATCTCAGCACTATGAAGTTATCCACAGCCTGTACAGCATAAGTGCAATCCCAGGCCAGCCAGGGAGTTACCCACATGGTGCAGCAAACCTCTCCTGTCTCACCCACTGCTCCCCTCAGCAGTGTGTTTCTGTCAGTCTGCCTGTTCTGTTCCCCACTCTGTCTCTGGTAAATCCCCTGCACCTCTGGCCTGTACCCCAGTTCTAACATGCATAAATAAATAAATAATTCTTAAAAAAAGTAGAATGGAAATTCCATACAATCATCAAAAGCTCTATTAGATAGCCATCCTAAAATTATGAAAACTCTAATACAAAAAGGTTTATGAATCTCTATATATGTACCAGTAATGTTCATGATTACCAAGTAATGTAACCAACCTATGTGTACGTCAGTAGATGGATAAAGAAATTGTGGAGGGCTTCCTTTGTGGTGTTGGTGGTTAAGAAGCAACCTCTGAAGCTAGCTGCAGACACTACAGCAGGAGTTGATCCCTGGCCTGGGAGCAACCCACATGTGTGTCAGACCTCTCCTGTCTTGCCTACTGCCCCTCAGCAGTGGATTTCTGTTCCCCTCTGTCTCTAGTGAATCCTATCACCCCCTCACCTCTGGCCTCTACCCCTGTTCTTGTATGCATAAATAAAAAAATCTTAAAAAAAAAGAATTGTGGAATATATATTCAGTGGAATATTACACCATTGTAAAAAATAAATATTGACTTTTGGGACAAAGTGGTTGAACTCAAGGTGATTATGGTAAGTGAATGAAGTCACAAATGAAAGAGAGATATTGGATGTTTTTTACTCACATGTGGAAGGAATATAAATAACCAAAAATGCATAGGCAAGATGCAGTAAGAGTGAATACTGAAGACAGTGACAGAATTTAAATGTTACCGGAGGAAGAAGTGAGGCCGGAATAGGTGATCAGGGAAGTAGTAAGAGGAGGTATTGGCATGGGTGGTTTGGTGAAGGGTAAGTGTTACACATACACATATGGAAAACAAATACGTTACCCCCAAATTTAAAATAAATAAATACATAAACATTTCTTCCACTTTATTTATTTATTCAATACTTTACTTAGATATCTTAGATGACAAAGCAAGAAAATATATATGCATATAAACCATGTTAGTATGTATATTTCTGTAATTCTATTCATAAACATTGATAATATATATTAAAGCTAGAGATAATATCTTGGTAATATTCACATCTCTGATACATAATTACATGATCATTCTAATTTTCCCTTTTTGCTTAACTATAAATTCTCATTTGAACACTGAGAAGCCTACATCCTATTACCCCAATATTCATCTACTTATTTGTCCTATTATAATGTACATGAACAATAGAATAAGAATTATTAGACAACATTAATGTGGGAAACAACTTTACCAAATAGGGTACAACTTATTTTACTTTTAATATTAGATACTGCACTAGCTTCCAAAACTTTTTATCTCAGTGTCTTTTTCCCTATCAATTTCAGTGAGGTTATTTCAGAAATTTAATACAATTTGAATCTTTTGCCATATTCTGCATTCTTTCATAGAATTTCTTTGCCTTCTAAATATTTTCTTTTAATTGTTATGCAGTGAACTGACTTTTTGTGCTTTTAATTTCTAAGTGGGATTCCAGAAAAATGATAGCAGACTATAGATTCTGGAATCACCTTTTATGCATGTTCACAATCAAATTATACCTAAGCAAAGACAACAACAACTGAAAGATAAATATGTAACTATCACATACATCTAGAATGATGGCATGGTGGAAAGACATAGGAAAAAGAACCTGTTATTATATTGTGCTAAAGCAATACCAGGAATAAAACCCACAGAGAGTAGGAAGACTCAATACGAAGCCTTCCTGCTGTTAGGACTTTATATTTTATTAGTAAGTGTATCTATTTTTTATTATTATAGTATTTATTTTTTTACATATTTTACATCATTGTATATTTTCCACAAAATTCCCACCACCAGTTCACCTGTGAAACTTTACCATAGTCTCTTGTACTAGTCTTTCTCCTGTTTTGATCCCTTCCCCCCCTCCCTTGCAGATTGTCTCATTTATGGTTTCCTACTAGGTTTTTTATTATTATTATTATTATTAGTAGTAGTAGTAGTAGTAGTAGTAGTAGTAGTAGTAGTAGTAGTAGTAATAGTAGTAGTAATATTTTCTTCCCTGATCCTTTATTTGTCCACTTACATTCTTCCTATAAGTGAAACCATTCAATATTCTTTTTCCTTCTGTATTATTTCAGTGAGCATGATCCCTTCTAGCTCCATACCTGTTGCAGGAAATGGTATGAGTTTATCTTTTTTGATTGCTGAATATTATTCCATTTTGTATATATACAACATCTTCTTGATCCAGTTATCTGTTTTAGGGGCATTTGGGTTGTTTCATCTTACCTATTGTAAATAGTGCTGCAATAAACATTGGGGTTCAAGTATTTGAATTAATGTTTTTGTGTCATCTGGGTAGATTCTGAGAAGTGAAATTGCTGGGTCATATGGTAACTCCATTTTTAGTAATTTGAGGAAGCTTCACACAGCCTTTCCTTCCATGGTGGTGGGACCAGTTTGCACTCCAACCAGCAATGTAGGAGAGTTCCTTTTTCTCCATTTTCTCACCAACATTTGTTGTTTTCTGCTTTTTTAATATGTGGTATATGCACTCATGTATCTCCTTCCAGTTTTGATTTGCATTTCCCTAATTATATGTGGTATATGCACTCATGTATGTCCTTCCAGTTTTGATTTGCAGTTCCCTAATTATAAGGGATGTTGAACATTTTTTCTTATACCCGTTGGCCATTTGCAATTCTTCTTTGGAGAAGTG
>NW_023603254.1:0-7750 GCF_014898055.3 Talpa occidentalis | reverse complement strand
AAATGATTGTAGGGATTTTTTAAAAATATATTTACCTAGTGTTTCTAAGTAATATGGCAGGAGGGTTTCGGGTTATTTGGTCCCTGGATATTCATATTATGTTCTTCAAATCAACTACATCCCATACCTGCTGAATTAGATTCTAAATTGAACCAAAACCCCTAGATAATTTAAAGTTCAACATGTATGGTACCAAACAGAGGTAATATACTTTTTAGTGGTTAAGTCTGATTATGCCTGTATCCTCTACAAAATGCAGCCATGTCTGCCCACCCCCTGCAGTTAAGAATTTAGATCCATAATATAAACTGTCTGCAAGCTCTGTCCCCTCTGCTGATACTGGTACTGCTCTTCCTCTGCCTCCGTCTCTGAGGTATAGAACGAGGCTGTTAACTCTATGGAGTTCTTCCCACTGCTGAGCTGGGTGCTTTCTTAATTTTTGCACAGTGTACCACACAAGATTATTTCATTAAGCACTGCATGGTGTGATAATTCCTTCCCCACTTGGCTACATTCCTGTGAGATGGGAACTGCCTTTCCTCTAGCAGAGAGCCTGGCATATTGTAGGCATGTCATAAGTAGTCACTGAATGATTAAATAAGTGACTGAAGGTTGACCTATTTAGTCAGAAAATATGGAGTAGCATCATGGAAAGCTAAGTATAGAACAGCCCAACTTAACTAATATTCTATGAGTGGTGCAGAATAATCATTTTGTCAGTCTATTCATGTCCCACTATTATAGCTAGGAAAGTTAAATTCTAAGCATAATATGAGTTTAATCAATACTGAAAAGGCTTTTTAAACTTTTTTTTTGATATACATTTGAAAAGATATGAAATAATGGTGTGTGTGTGTGTGAGAGAGAGAGAAAGAGAGAGAGAGATGGAATACTGCTGTTTCTATGTTACTCTAGTGTAATGCAACTGAAGGAGCATGTGGAACCTGCAGGAAAGAGGAAAGGAGAACCAGGATTAATGACTCACAAATATTCCACCTACTTGACATAGGTCTCCAAGAAGACCTTGTGTTGAACAATTTCCCCTTCCAGATACATTTCCCAAGATGATACTCTGTGAGGAGCAATGGTAATAATTTCTTCCTTTCTTTCTTTCTTTCTTTCTTTTTTTTTTTTTAACCAAAGCACATTCTAAATCATCCTAGAAAATCTCTCTGGTATTGTTCTATAATTTGTGTTGTTGCATCAGGAGAGTGATTTTAATTTTTAACTTTCACTGAAAGTCAAGTCAGACATTGCTAAATGTTAGCTCTTGCCATCTGTGAAGCATTCAATTATGGTTTAATGACTGTTTTGCAATGAGGTAATATTCCTGTTTCCCTCCTCTGGGGAAACACATTCTATAAGAGTTTTAGTCCCCGGCTATCTTACAATAGGTTTGCTTCCTCTCATTATCCTTATCTTGTCACCATATTTTCACTCCTCTGCTCAGCATTGACTGAGTGCCAAAGAAAATAAATAATACTCAGAATAACCAGTGATTTTAGCTTAATAACCATACAGCCAACAAATTTAAGAAATGTCTTTTATCAGAAATAGCAGCTCACTCTTCCTCCGTCCCTTCCAGTTCCTCCTCCCTCCCTCCCTCCTGTCTTCCCTACCCCCCTCTCCTGTCTTTCAATTTCCTTGAGGTCTTTGACAGTTCAATCTGGAAAATAAAGCTCCTTACCACCCCCAAATTTAGTAATTTTAAACTCCCCTCTCAGATGGTCTGTAGCAAGAAATGAAACAGAGGTGGGGAGGCAGGGAGGCGCCCTGACTCCAGCTGTTAGAAGCAGTCTTAGAAGAAAAAGAAAAGTCTAAACCAGCCACAGTACACTGGAAATGATGGAGCTGTTGGTTATCAGTGGAGCAATTCCACAGAAGGCCAAACTCTCAACTACCCAGACTTTTCATAAACAATTCTCACTGTTATTTCTTTCTTTAACGGGACTTCATCAGGGACTGGGATTTATAAAACAAAAAGTAATGTCAACTACAGTCAAGCCTGCCTGTTCAAATTACCTCTCTCCTGCCCCAGGCAGTACTCATCTCAATCCTCTGGCTCATACCTCAAATCTGGGAACCCACTGAAAACCCTGCTATGTGAACATTTTTATTTGGATCCAGGTGGTTTTAAATTCACTTTCCTCCTTCCATTATGTGCAGGATACATTTCTAAAAGGCAGATTAGACAGTCAACCATTCTGACTACATTCCACTAAAATCCCAAGAGAATCCCATTAAAAATCACACAAAATTTGGGGAGAATTCAGGGAGGTTTTTTGGGTTTGTTTTTTCTAAATATAAACTACTTTCTGGACTCTTCAGTGCCTGGTGCTGCTCATCTGGTGAGGAAACCCTTTCTAGAAACTGAGAGGTTGCATGTTACATCTATTAAGTTCAGGCATCCTTTTATTATTTTTTTTAATCATTCAATTAGAGTGTGTTTGGGATGTTAGCTGTTGAGTTTCTGTATTCTGCTTCTTCTATCAGCTGCTTTCACTCTCACATCTGTGACAACCAACATCTCAACTGGGAGTCTCTAGGGTGAAACAAAGCACCCAGAGGAAGAGCTGTTTTGATTGAGAGCCAGGGGCCTAAGTGTCTTCCAGCAGAGATGCACCTCCTCAACCCAAAATTACCACATCCAGCAACAGATGTAAAACTCATCTCTTCTCTCAAGGGTCCTGCAAAAGAGTAAAAATCCCAGAAGCTGGGCTTCATTTTCACCCAACCTAGTTCAAAGACAATTGAGAGCTAAATGGAAAATGTACTTACCCATTTGTATTTTCTCCTAACAGCTCTGACAGGGGAGAGATCACTCATCAACCTGGATAGAGGCAGAGAAATGAAAAAGAAAGGAAAAGATGACATTTTACCTGGTAGGTTCTCCTGTAGTCAAGCTGCTAAGAATTCTGGGAAAGTGAAAAAGATGAAAGTAGAGAAATAGCATTTATTGAGCACCAGTTATTTTTTATCCAACACTCATTAGATATTGACTATGTGCTATGCAGTGTGACTCATAGTATGTTTTAAAGATATAATGTGATTATTTATTTAATCCTCAAAAAAGGACACTTTTTTTTCTTGGGGCAAAGATGATTATTTTATCTGCCACATTTACCAACTGAGGAAACTGAGGGTCTGTAACACCTTCCACTCAGTATGGAGTAAAGCAGAAATCTGAAGTCAAATATCTCTGTGTTCCAAGTCTATGAAATTTCTAGCTCACATGATGTTCTTACAGAACCATACAAAATGATGTCAAATAATTAAGGTTACTCTATAATTTCTGAACCTAAAGTAAGGGTAACCCATGGGAGATGCTGGATGGTTTTATAGTCAGTCACTTATTTCAGTGACTGACTGAAAGTCAGCTAAAACTAATGTTTCCAGTCTATTTGCTATTCCTATCAAATAACAGAATTCATAACCACTCCTCTATCCATTGTGTCACAATATAACTGTCAACCAGACTTTAAAATTGACAGGTTTAAAATTCCATCTCATTTCTTACCCACCTTAAGCTCAAGCAGCTAAAAGCAGCAAAATGACCAGAAGACAGGAAAGAGGATAAAAACCAAAGTACTGGAATGATAACAACAAATGTGACATCTGAGAAATGAATGCCAGTTTTCCCATGTTGTTCTCACATGATGGAGAGTAGTTACCAATTTTCCAAGCACCCATCCTTCATTCTATTGTCTGACAACTCACATTCTGAAGCCGTGATTCTACACAAAGCAGTTTTCCCCACATCTGCACCATCTCTAGAGAGTGACTCTTACAAAGAACCTAGCATCTTAGAATGTGATCCCTGGCAAGAAGCTAGAGATCTGCTTGTTTCTCATAATCCTTCACCAAAGACCACTAGCTCCCCACCTCTTTTACTTCCCATCATCCTATTCTACATTTATAGTCAGATTTTTAAGGTTGGTTTTGGTTTATATTCTTCTGTCCCTGAATTTAATTAAAAAAAAGAAAAAGAAAGTTCTTCTTAGTCATAGTAGTTCATCAAATACATTTTAACCATCATTTGGATTTTTATAGTTCGTTGTCATTTACAAAGAGCTTTTTCCTTTAATAAATTGCATTCACTGTGTTATTAATGGTGAACATGAGTTTAAACCCAAAGCTTTTCTTATTCTACAGTCTCCATTAGTTCATATCTAAAAATGGTATGGTGAATCTGAAATAGATCAAGAAATAGGAAGATTGTCCATGTAAGCTTAGGACTATGGTGTTTTTGAGTAGACCAAGCCAAAACAGATGTTAATAGCTGGTGGGATCTTGCACTATTAGGAATATTAGGTATTCCTAATAGTGCAGATAAATGGAAGCCAACAAGGAGGGAGAAGAAGCTTAAAGAGAGTTTTCTGGGTGAAGTTCCTTAGTAAAGACATAAGAGAGAGAGCAAATGAGAGGCAGTGCTTTCTTAGGCCCCTGGATGCTATTGGGTGTGTACATGATGCCTGGAACTAATACAGCCAGGCTGCATTACTGAGGAGCCAGCCTTTAGAATGAACTCAACTTAGAAAATGAATTAGTTAACCCTACAATATTTAAATTTAGAGCTTTATCCAATCAACATAATATATTCTTGTTATTTTAAACCACTTTTGGTTGCAGTGTCACTCATTGTGCTTAAATAATGTATAGAGGAATAAAATGTCTGGATGGACAGATACGTGGATTAATATAAGTATATAACTATAACCATCTATTATTTAATTCTTATCACAACCCACAGCAGACATTATTATTATGTGCATGCTACAGAAAAGAAAACTTAAGCTCAGGGAAGTTAAATGATTTGCTAAGGTCATACAGGTATTAAGTGATATAACAGATTCAAACTCATTCTACCTGACACAAGGTCCATGTATTCTACTACTTCCTAATATAATTTACAGATATGGGGACATACTGAACAGTAACAAATTGTTTCTACTTCAAAGTTGACAGTACAAATAGTTATTTAATAACAGAAGCAAGGGTGACTACCCAGAGAATTTCTTTATGAACTCTTTAAACAAAATGAGAATTTCTCTATTTGTTGAGCAGTTACCCAACAGTTCAACAAAAGAGAGTGCTAGGATAATCATACTATCATCTAATTAAGAACCCTTTTGAGAGTGAAAAGATGTGCTATTAATTAATCATTACAACAGGCATATACCCAGAAAGTTTTAAGTTAATTGGGATATATGGTCAACCTAGAGGCAGCGAAGATATGAGAAAGCTGGGTCTCTCTTTGTTAGAAATATCATCTTGAGGAAAAAGAAAGAAAAATACATGTGAAATGATGAATATTCTCTCATTCTTTCCCTGGGTAGCTAAGTCACTCTACTTATGAATCTTTCTATACTACATTTTATCATTAATGTTTCATTCTGAAATTAAGAGGAACAAATGTAGTTCAGGAGTCTGGGTGTCTTGAGGGTTAGAAACAAACAGCTCCAGATGGGCCTCATGCTAGACAAGCAGTAATAATGGTACTTATTATTTTACCACCTGACAAGCAAAGAAGAACAATGCAGGAGAGGGGAAACTGTGCCATGAAAATATGAAATAAAAAAGAAAACAAAATAGAGAGAAAACACAAAAGAACCGATCCTGAAAGAGCTGGTATCCAGGAGCGTATTCTACTTGCCCTATTTCACCATAACCCTGGGATACTTTTAATTACTTGGCTCTTTTTACAAACAGTGCCTGACTATTTTGTCAGAGGGTCAGGGCTAACAGCGGGATCTGCCCTTTCCTTGTACTTAAAGGGATACCACCCCATATACTTTCAGGGACATCCAACCTGGAAAGACTTGTCAAGAAGACATATATATTTCCTGAGCAATTTTCTCCCAAAAAATGTCTCTCCTGGATCCTGTGCTTGCTAAGCCTATGAGGAGTCGGCATCATCAGACACTGTCTAATAACCCAAAATAACATACAGCAAATGCCTAGTAGATCTCATATTTGGTGCTCACTGAAACACACAGACAATGAAAATAGAGAACACAAAAAGACAAATCAATGAGTAAAATGTTGTTAACAAACAAAACAAAAACCCACCTGAATTTCAGAGAAAACTATGATATTGTTAAGTTTCAGAGAAAACTATGATATTTGTTAATGTATTTTTGTCCTTTGTTCCCCAGTTTAAGAAATCTGCGCTTTTTCTTAAATGACATTAATTCTACTTTTCCCCACTAACTCGTTAGATTAAAACATTCACTTAATAAGTGCCAATAAGATTTAGCCTGGGGATTTATTATACTCTAGAATTAATTAAAGTGCATGCTTGCATTAAAAAATTCCAGCCTGTTTCTATATAAGAATAAAACATCATGTCCACAGCAGGGTTAAAAAGAATTATCATTTTCATGTTTGTTACTTCTTCAAATTTGTATTTTGCTTGACTTTTTAACTGTAAATCTTTAAGATTGCATAACTCCAATTAAGAAAGATAAAAAGCAAACTGAAAGCCAGTATTCACAGAGGAATGCTATTGGCTAAGACCCCAGATATTTTTTTTGCATCTCCAGTGAGTTGCTTGTAAAATGTCCAGGAAGTTTGGAAAAGCTTTGCATTGACATCATTCAGCAAAACTTGGGAAAGCTTTACCGGGAGAAAAATTGAAAGCAAAGCTGATCGTCTAGGTACTGATCCTGTGACTTTTGTAGAATCACTGCATACTGATGAATTTTGCAGAACCTTCCATTCCCTCCTTCCTTCCTGTACTTCTAGTCTCTTTACTGAGGAATGGTTTAATAATTTAATCATATTTTATTTTTGCTCCAGATTTTCTCTTTATTTCAGAGTTTCCTTATTATTTATCTTTGTAAAAACACACGTATGTTATGGTAAACAATAAAACTAATGTTTAATTTACTTTAAATTAACAACTTATGTACTGTCAGCCAACACAGTTAATAGTTTTATATGTGAAAGTACTATATTTTTTAATACTTAAAATTAACATGACTTAGGGGGTTTGCCAGTTTTAATCTAAAAGCAGTTATTTCAAATCATACTTCTAACCAATTTTTTTCTCTCCCATATTTCCATTTTAATAACATATTAAAGTCATATTTCACAAGACATCATTTAGAATTTTATAATCTTACAGATTAATTCAAATTGATATTTGAATAGTAGACTGAAGTACATAAATATGTTACCGAAATAGATTTTTCCCATTACAATGTACTTTTTCTTGAAGCAACATTGCATAACATTATGTGAGTTTCAGATGTGCACCACTGAAAAATGTAGTTTATGTACTACATTATGTTCATCACTAAAAGTCCAATTCTATCCTTCAGAATTGTCCCCTCTCTACTGATTAACCCACCCTCTAGTTTTATATGTGAGTTCACAGAAAAATCCTGCAATGTTAATAATCTGTATCTGAGGAAGAACACTTAAACTAAAAAAAAAGTGAGCATTTATATGTTATAGTGGTCAATGCTAAACAGTTTTGGAAAATATTTTGGCAACAACTATGTTGAGACATGTCACATATCACACAATCTCAACCCTTTAAACTGTGCAACTCAGTGGCTTTTATTACATCTGCATATATACATATGTAAGTGAAACCATCATCACAGCTAAATTTCAAATACAATTTTATGATTCTATGCCAATATCTCTTTCTGTTTAGATAGGGGAATTGACACTTGAGAACATTCTGGAAGGTTCTCAAGATTATACAAGTAGCTTGCAGCGGACTCTCAATTCAAACCCAGAA